>NW_026555559.1:0-60468 GCF_029017545.1 Prosopis cineraria | reverse complement strand
AATTTATAAACAATTAGGTCTATAAAAAATTCAATGACAAATGAATTGTAAATATAGATTCAGATACTCTAAATTCAGAAAAATTGTAAATAAATATTTGTAAATTATTTTTAACACATTTTTAAACAAAAATATCAATAAATTAATTTTTTATTTATATAAGTGTCATTCCCCTAAAAATATTCTTTCTTCCTTCACTTATTTCGATATCTAACTTTATCTTTATTTTAATTTCTAAATATAAAATATTGCTTAATTTATTTTATTTTTGCACTGCCTATTTGAAATTGTGTGGCTAGAGAAAAAATAACTGTTTTTTTTCAGTAATCAATTGTGTGTATATGTATATACTTTCCTCTATTAAAAATGTAAGGCATTTTTTAAAAGAATTTGATGTCAAAAAATGTAAAAACATTTTAATTTTTTAAGGTGTAATCATTATCTTTTTTTTTTAATTTGTCTCTATTAAATATATCATTTTATATTTTTTAAGATGAATATCTTATTAAATAAAGATAAATATAAAAATATAAGTTAGTTTAACGATAAATAATAATTTTAGTAATAATAAAATTAAAATTAAAATATTTTATATTTTTAAAAGAAGAAGTATATAACACATGGGCTTTGAATGGTGGACCTAGCGCTAAAAGTGAGACAACCTTACCATTGCGTGCGTGCCATTTTATGAAACCAAAAAATATAATAATTATAAACACTTTATATGAATGTTGAATCTTTATAAAAAATAAGAAAAATAATTAATTCAATCCTTACACTTTATTTCAATTTTATTATAGGTCTTTATATATATATATATATATATTTTGTGTTCCAAGTAACTTAGAACACTAAAAATAAAAATATAAGAATATAAAATATAAAAAAAAATGCAAAGATTTAAAGCACAAAAAAAAAATACAACAACTTATGAAAACTCAAATAAATTGTAAGAACCTAAATTTATATTTTTTTTAAAAATATAATTGAAAAGAAAAAATCAAAAGCGGACCTAAGTTTATATGGGAGGACCTCCCCAACCTCCACCCTCCAAGTTTTTTTTTTTTTTTAAAAGAGGAACAGGTTACATATTTATATCATGTCTCTTGACCACGGTTCAATCTTGAAAGATTTTTTGAAGGCATTCTGTAATGATTTTCGCAGGCAGCCAACACAATCTTTGAGAAGTGCTACGGTCCTGGGAAAGGGATGATGATAGGAGGCACAAATCAGTCTTGAGCGAAGTTATTATGATTGTTTTATATTGACTTGTCATTGTGCATGCCAACCCACTTTTTTTCTATATCTATTTACTAGCGTATTTTCACTTTTTAATACTTTTACTTTTTGAAACTTTCCTTAAGTTGAGAATTTGGGACCTTTCCTTTTCACACAATCCTCACATTACTATAATTTATTAAGATCAATGATCATCAGAACCTCACTATTCCTCTCCACCATTTCAGTTGATACGTTTGCCTTTCTATCAAGCAATCACACCCTCGCCTGCTTAGTTTAGGCAACCTAAGACAATCGGAATAATGGACTTGAGAACTCCCAATCACAATCGCTTATATTCAGGATTGCTCTTCTGATATGTTTGACGACGTCTAAAGGTGCAACACTCCCATTTTACAACCACCATCATTTTTTAAGTGAATATATAACAAATTTTAGATTAACAATTTTTTTTTGTTTTTTTATATACTCCTCATGATTCTAATTATAAAATACTTTTAATTATGTTATATATTTTAAAAAAATTATTTTTTTCCTAATATCATGAAAATGAGATATACGTTTATTTTTACCTTTAATTTTAAATAATGATATAATTATATTAAATATCTTCACATTAATAAAAAAACAAATAAAATTAAAAAAGTAATTTAAATATTACAATGTACTCCTCCGGTTCTCTTTATAATTAATTCTACCACTTCATCAATATCAATATAAAAAAAGTATAAAAAATAAAAAGTTATAAATATGTCCCTATATAATAAATATAAAATTAATATCATGTTACTTTTTTTTCTTTTATGAAAAGAAATTTTAAAAATATTTTTTAAATATAATTAAAAATTATACTATGACTTATAAATAAATTAAATAAATTTTTTAAAATATGCTTTATAAATAGGCGAGAGGCTATGTTTTGAATAAAAAATTTTGAAAGGACTAGACTAGTAAAATTCATGATATTGAAACTTAGACCGGACCGGGCGGGTCAACCTGAAACTGGTGACCGGGTCCCTTCTCCAGTTTGGGTTTACTCCTAAACCAGTGAGGGAATGAACCGGTGTAACTTGGTCAATTCGAGTTCAACCTGGTATAACCGGTGGGTTGATTGGGTTAAGCGGGGTTATTATTTTTTTAGACAAAACCCCTCAAACAATGTCATTTTGGGGGATTTTTTTTTTCATTTTTGATTTTCCAAAGCGCTAAATTCAGAAATAAGATAACAAAAAAAAAAGTAAAACTGAAGTCAAAAAATAAAAAATTAGAGGCAGAGCACGCTAAGTCCAATCCAGATTTTCAAATAGCACTCAGTTCGGCTTTTTGTCTGTGTCTCTCCTCTCTCATCCTCACCTAATTAGCGTCTCTTCTCTAGCTCAGTCTCCGTCTCTTCGCTAGCTCTAACTCTATCTCCGTCTCTCTGCTGTCCCGTCTCTTCTCCAACTCTATCTCCATCTTTACTATCTCCATCTCTTCTCCAACTTAGTCTCTGACTTTCCGTCTCTTTTCTAACTCAATTTCCGTCTCTTCTCCATCTCTCTCTCTAAATTTTTGAGATTGAAGGGTTGTAATTGTAAAGATAGATATTTAAATGTTGTATTTTTACTGTTAGACTTTTGAGTGGTTAGATTTGGTTAAATTTTTATAATTAATATCTTTTTATTTAAATTATATTATTTTAATTATGATCGATTTGTCATCAATTCAACCCTCAATTCAACTTTAATTGAATTACTAACTTATGAACTAATATCATAACTGGTTTGATTTTGGAACTTGGTAAAATTAACCGAGCGTTGTCGGAGTCAGCAGTAAAATACTGTCACCGTGTCACGCGAACGCGCTTGAACTGGCGATGACAAGGTCCAGTCAAACCACCGACCACCCCCTCAGATGCCTCAGACCGCCACGTGCCCGTCACTCTGAAACTGAAATCCCCTCCTCCACCGGTAGTTGCCGGTTCCTACGAGGTTGTCCCGCCCCCATTAAATCCAACACCACGCCCCATTGAATGCTTCCACCAACATTGCCACGCCATCTCCTTCCTGCTCCGTCGGTTAGCTCTCCCTCCCTGCTTGCTTTCTTTCGTCTTCGCTTTTCGCTTTTCGCTTAAAAAATTGAAAGAGAGATCTCGTTTTTAGTTCTTCTACTTCACTTTCATACCACCAATTGTAATTTTTCTTCGTCTGTCGAATAACTGAGGATACTAGGAATTGCTCTCTCCAGTTCCTCATTTTAGTTCAGTTTTCTGTAGCTTCTGTTGAGCTAGATTTCATTCTCTGGGTTGTTGCTTTTCTTTCTTGTCCTGCTCAGATTTTGTTTTGAGTGTGTTTACAATTTAGTTGAAATTGAAACTAGTTCTCCTGGTGAGTTTGCTAATCTTGCTTCTTTAATGGTATTTCTCTGCAGAGAATTCATTTTTATTCCCTTTACTTAAGCTTATTTACCTTTTCCAAGGATCAAGGTGCTCATGACAAATTAAGACAGATAAGGATAAAGGAGGAAAAAACATGGTTACTTCTGTGTACTGTGATCTTATTTTTGGGATCTATGTTCATTAATACCATCATATGAATCACTTAACTTTCTTACTTCAAATAAACTTGAGTCCGTACTTCTTGTTAAAAAAATTTAGATTCTCCTATGTAATTCTTCCAGACCGTTAGACTTTTTCTTACATGTTGCTTGATGGCCATGTTGGAATCAATTGTTTGTTATGATAAGTTGTTGATGTTCTCGGTTCAAGATTTGTTTTGGGTTATTATCATTCTCATAAGTATAATTCATTTTCAAGGTAAAATTGTATTGCTGATAAATAAATCTGACATGGTTTTAGCATTGTATAATGGGGGAACACTTGGGGATTTTGAAAGTCATAGTTGTGCAAGGAAAACGATTAGTGATTCGGGATTTCAAGAGTAGCGATCCTTATGTCGTGGTCAAGCTAGGAAATCAGGTACCAAGGGTGTATTTTTCATTCTTGACTTGTTTCACTTGACATTATTAGCATGTGTGGCATACAATAATCTCAAGTGTTGTTGACACTCATTAAACTGTATCAGACAGCAAAGACTAAGGTGATCAACAGTTGCTTGAATCCTGTTTGGAACGAAGAGCTCAGTTTCACTCTGACAGAACCCGTGGGAGTTCTAAATTTGGTGAGTTTCCTGTCAGATCTATGTTTATAATGCTTCTTGAATTAATAGATGCTAATCAGAACTTAAAATGTCTTTTTTTTGCCCTTTTCCTTCATCTTTATAGCATGAAAAATCATCAATGTGTTTACTAATAACTTATAACTACAATCTTCCAAGAGTCAACATTGGATGTCTGGTTACATTAGGTCTGTTTTCTCAGATAATAATCTCAACATCATGAATTAATAAATCTTTTGATTCTCATGTGGTAGTTCTGCAGCTTTCGTAGATTCTCTGGCTGTTGGCAAATATAATGGTCATAATTTGATAGTTTGGCAAAACCAAACTTTTGTTTTGCAAAGCCTTTATTGTTGGGTTAATCAAATCTCCTAGGTCACCATAAACTTTTTTAGCCATTTTTTGGGTTCATTTCACATCAATATTCTGGCAATGACATGTTTATACCTTTTTTCCAAGTCCCACATTGAATGGAGAGACGTACAGAAAATTGAGAATAGAGTTTTGTGTTTTAAGATTAAAGAAGTGATGTTTATGACCCTTGGATGAGGACCTAATCTATTGGAACATATTTTTCAATTGATGGGGGACTATAAATAATAATACTGTTCCAATAAGGTCCTGCTGTTTTTTGTTTTCAAAGACTATTTTCCATTTTAAAAAATAATAAGTACAAAATTCGTTTGGTTAAGTGTTTTGGATTCAAACATTTTCAGAACTGTTTTCATTTTCATTTCTTATTTTTTAGATCACATGACGTTTGACCGTTGTAAATTACCTTAAGCTATGACCAATCACTATTATAGGCTGTCATTATAAACCACCATCGACCAGCACTATCTGTCTCTTTAGAACTCTAGAATTGTTTTCAAATAAGTATATTACTGCAACTGCAAATGTCAACATAGTATTTCTCATGTTTGCAAACTATCTAAGAAATCTGGACAGAGTGGCTTTCCCACCCCACCCCTTCTCTCAAAGTCAAAAAGATTGTTGAGGTTCATCTGAGATCTGGAGATTTGATGCTAGTTACCTTCATGGGCTTTACACATGTTAACATGAACTTAATACATAGATTCCACCCCTATCTTTAATTATCCCCTTTTGCAGGAGTTTTTTTCTATGCTTTAATAGTTGGGAATATGCTGTATTTTAACACCATGAACTAAGACCTAGTGAAAATTTTGGTACAAAAATCAGTACAATAATACAATATAAAATCTATAGCAACCTGCATTATTCCACAAACTCTATGAAAAGTAAGAGGGACCGGGATCTACATCTTGTTATAATAAATTTTAATAGGTAACTAAACATCTCCTTGAACTTATGTCTAAAATGATTATACCAATTCCTAGTTAAAAGAAACTGCAAGAGGTTCCATGATTCTCGCACGTTCTCTTTTATCTGTATTTTCATCCCAACCTAATACCATTTCATGAAGATTGTTAAAGTGAGGAAGTGACATCTTGCAGTTAAATTCAGTGTTTTCATGTCAATCCAACGATCTAGAGGGCTTTGTTGCATTTTAATGTTGTAATTATGTTGGGGGTAAAATATAATTTCTCGTTGTAGTTTTGTTTTGAAGATGCATATATGTAGTTTACTATACTCGCTCTGGTCTCTTTTATGGGCACTTTTTAGAAAGATTTTTTTAGTCCTAAATTAAGATATTTGATAGGAGTATTGATTACATTGTTTTTAATATTACCCCTATTTATAGGAGTATTGATTACATTGTTTTTAATATTATCCCTATTTAAATTCATTACCTATGAGAGAGAAAAGGTGAGAAATTTGAAAAATTTCATTTAAATAAGAGCAAAATTGGAAGTCTATTCTATTTTTAGAAAAAGTTGATGGCTTAACTAACTTTTCTTAGTTCCAATGAGGTAGTTAGTGGTGTCTTATAATAGAGAGATCGGATAGAGTATATTGATAGTGAATTGAATCATTTTTGTGGGCAAGTACTGAGTTCAACATCAATTATGATTGATTGGTTTACCAAGTTGTGCAAGGCTAACTTGTTTTTCATATAGGAAGTATTTGATAAGGATCTTTTAAAGAGTGACGACAAGATGGGAAACGCCTTCCTCAACCTTCAACCCTTAGTCTCTGCAGCCAGAATACGAGACATTTTACGGGTTTCCCCGGCGAAACGACAATAAGGAAGCTTTACCTGACAATGAAAACTGCCTTGTTCGCGAAAGCAGTATCAATAGTGTTAATGGTGAAGCTGGTGCAAAATGTTTGGTTACGGCTTCGGGGAGTCGAGTCCGGCGAGCTAGAGCTGACAATCAAGTTCATCACTCCTGTCACGCCCTCGGCGTGAGACATTAGACGATGAATCAGGGGAGCTAGAATTGACAAACGAGTTCTCCAAGGTTGCTTCCCCTGTATAATAGGGCAGATATTGTGAGTGTTCTTCTTGTGGTAAATCTCTTCACATGATCATAATTGTAACTTTGTGTGTGTAGTTTCCTCTTTCTTCTGATTACCTTATTAGATATATCGTTCAATGTATTTTAGCAGCTAGTTAGATTAAAATCCACTTCAAGCTACAAATCCAAATGAGCGAGTGGTTTCTCTATGGCTTCTTTAGTCTCTATGTTGTCATTTTTTCCTCTTGCATTACTTTATAACACTTGTAGAAGTTTCGCTTTTGTTTTGAAATGAAAATTTATTTGATGATTGCATTAGTTTCGGTGGCGTCTTTATATATGAATTCAGATATTGTTTGTTATTTTCATTGCTTGAAGCAACACGATAACTTGGGGACTTGAAAAGAAGCTATCGACTCTAAGGATAATGAGGTCAAAAGTAGTAAGAAAATAACAGCTAACCGCCCCCTCTCTCCTCCCTCCTCTCCCTCCCTCCCTCTCTCTCTCTCTCACATTTCCTGAGATTGGACCTAAAAAAAAATATAGGATATTTTTAATATTTAATGTGTAATTAAGAATTTTTTTAAAAAATCCTTGATAAATAAAATATTTTAACTCCTATTTTTAAGTGAGATTCTTTCAAATATGAAAATATTATATTAATATAAAGGTATTTTGGCAAAAAAATACAAGACATTGAGCTTGTTTTGTTAAAAAAAAAATGGGACATTTTTTGAGATAATATATTAAAAAAATGTAATGCATTTTAGATATTTTAAGATATAATAATTGATTTTTTAAAGGATAAATGAGCAAATTATTTTTTAAATTTTAGGTTTAATAGTATTATAGGTCCTGAATTTATTTATTGTACAATTATTCCTTTAACTTTTGAAATAATGCAATTTGATTTGTACTGTTAATAAAAATTAATGATTAATAAAAAATAAACAAAAGACCTTATAAATTATAGAAAATAATAAAAATTACAATAAATGACCTAAAAATTATAAACAAGGGCCCCCAAAAATATTAAAAAAAGAATTTTTTTTATCATTTTTAAAAAATTTTGAGGTTATTTTTTTTATCAACTAACTGTTAAAGTTAACTTTTGTTAAAAGTAGAGGTTAAGTTGCACTGTATTTAAAAATTAAAGGAACAATTTATATAATAAATAAATTTAGGATTTATTGTATCTTAGACCTAAAATTTAAAAATAATTTTATTCATTTATCTTTTTTTAAAAAATACATTTAAGGAGTGTAATTAATAAAGTTTTTTTAATTAAAACCTTCAATTAAATAAAGTTAAATATAGACAAGATGTATTATTTGAAATAATTAATTAATTCATTGGGAGTGTAATTTAGTTCGAATAATTAAACCCATTAATAAATAGTTTAATATATTGGAGATATAATTCCTGAAAAATAACTTGTATTTTCATTCGAGGAGAATGTATCTTATTTTGGTCGCAGGGGCCTTTCGATTTAATTTAATAGTGCAATGTAACTCTCCCAATGAATTAGGGGATTTGTATTCGGTGTTGATCAGGGCCAAAGCAAACTTGGCCCCTTCATTTTAATTTAAATTAATCTCTCTCTCTCCGTTTTTTAAATTAATTTTTAAAAATTTTTAATATTATTTCTTAATATAAAAAATAAAAATTTAAAATTTTAATAAATCATCTTCATTACTATATTGCCAATCCATCTTTAATTTAAACGTTTCATTTCCTTTCCCCATTTTATCATTTTTATAATTTCTTCTCTGCGCGACTCTAGACAATTCAGATATAATCTAAATAATCTAACTTAATATTAAAAAAATTCTACCATTTTAAACCTTCCTTATTTAAATTTAAATTTTTTTATTTAATACCTCTAATCTTCCACCCGCAAATTTTCTCCCCCATCCTTTCACTGTATTTTCCCTAGTTCCGGTTTCCTGTTAAAATTTTTTATTTTCCTAAATATAATATTACCCTATTTAACCATCATTTAAAAAATGACAGAAGTCATTTTAAGTTGAAATAGAGGGTAAGGAGGATGGATGAGCACTCGGAGCGCACGGAACGCAGCAGACGCTAGATTAGGACCTGGTGGCCGGTGGGTCCGTTGCTTTTTTCTTCTTATCCATGCGCATTTAGCTTTCCAACGAGGAAGGGTGATATGAAAAGCGAAAATGACAATAAAATAGATAAAACTCATCTAATGCCTTTCTCAACTTTTTAATGTCTACTACAGTCATGTCCTAGTTTAGAAAAAGTTTCGATTAACATTTTAGTAAATTATAACATTGACATAAATTATAAAATAAATAACAAGTTATTACACTATCCAAAATCCTGAAAAGTTTGACTTATTTTTTAAGATAAAGGTATAAATTTAATCATATATTATTTTTTAAGAAATATTTTATAGTTTAAACTATTAAATATTGTAAAATAAATCATGAAGTTTCAAAATGAATATCTAGCGACCTACCATTAACTTTAGCTGATAGACATTATGTGAAACTCACAATAACACATGGCACTACACGAGCACGACACGTTATTTAGTTATAAATTATTTTTTAAAAAGTACTAGATAACTGCTACTATAAAAAAAATGGACTATTCAACATCTTTCTCTTAATTTTGACCAATATCATTTATTTTCATACTTATAACGCCCATAAAGTATCAATCTCTCTAATTTTCTTACTTTCATTCTTGATCTTAGTTCGAGAAAAAAGATTCAAGGGGTTCTTATTTGAAAATATTTACGAAGATGACACTAACAAAGTAGAAGGAATAATTCGTAATTAATACTAGAATCAAACTTTTTTTATGCTTAATAAAATCAAGCTGTTACTTCATTAATATCATCCTTATAAATGTTTTTCATATAAGAATTCTTTGAACTTCTTCTCGAGCAGTTACTGAGAACAAAAGCAAGAAAATTAGAGAGATTGATGTTTTATTGACTTCTAAGTATAAAAATAAATGGTATTTGATCAAAATTGAGAGAAAGATGTTGGATGATCCATTTTTTAAAGTCAAATTTACCCACTACTCCTTACAAAATAATTTGTGACTAAATTTGCACCTTTACCATATTGATATGTCATGTCTATGTCATGCCATATGTTATTATGGGCCTCGCATAAAGTCTGTCATTGAAGTTGACAGCGGGCTACTAGATACTTCATTTTTAAAAGTTTATAATTTGTTTTATATCATCTAATAGTTTAGACTATCAAATACTTCTCAAAAAATAAAAGATATGAGAAATTTGCTATTTTATCCTATTTTTTAACATCTATACAATGCACTAAAATGTATGTCATTGCAATATTAAATTATGATAATATTCTGGCAGTTAATTTGTGGGTGAGAATTGGTACAATTTACAATTTAGTCTTACAATTATTTAAAAATATTCTTGCTATGTGATTTAGGTATCAAACTCGAAGTCTGCCTATCAGGTATGGTTTTATGATATAGTTTTTAAAAAAATATCAAATTATTTATAATAAAAATAAAAAATTATCTTTTAATCCTTCAACTTTTTAATTTACTTGTAACTCAGTTCCTTAACTATGACTTACTGTGAATTAATCTCTCAACTATGACTTGCCTATGACTCAATCTCTCCAACTTTTGAATCACTTACAAATTAGTCCCTCAACTTTTGTTAATTTTTTTTATGTAAGCTTATATCTCACATCAATGAGCAAGAAGAGGATATATTTAGAATAATATATGAGCATTTTTTTTATCCCTCTTATTTGATAAAATTTTTTTAAAAAAAATTAAAAATAAGGACCAAATTATAGTGAATCAAAAGTTGAGAGACTGAGTTGCAGTGAGTTATAGTTAGGACTGAATTGCGGCGAGTCATAGTTGAGGGACTGAGTTACAAGTGAGTTAAAAGTTGAAGGATTAAAAAGATTAGTTTTTTTCTAAAAAATAACTACTCTACTAAAAAATATATGACATTTTGTATTTTTAAGATACATTAATAATTTTTTTAAAAAATCCTTAATTAAACTCTAATTAATAAAAAATTAATATTTTTTTTAAAATTTAATTAAACTCTATTGAACAATAGTAAATATTAAAAAAATATAATTTATTATTTTAAAATAAATTAACTCAGTTTGAGTAAATATTGAATTATAATATTCAACGGAGCAGTGTGCTTCCAAACCATATTCAGGATACATGATACATACATGATACATGACGCCTCTTGCTCCAGCTCGTTAACTCAGTATCTCCATGATCATCATTCTGTATTATTATTACTAGTTTCATTGACAGATATATTCGGACTCTAATGTCTTCACTTGCCGATTCCATAAAACCTCCAGGTGTGCTTTTATCTGTTAGAAGTTCTGAATCTCTCTGTAGCATCGTTTATCATTAATATTACAAGTTCAGATGATCTTCTAATCATAAATTCATGCTTCTGGTACTTTATTTAACTCGGTAATTTTATCCCTACAGATTCATATATTAGGGTTTGTTTTTCCTTCATCATAATCATGGAAATTTAGAATTTTCGGGCCTGGAAGGAAATCAAAACTTTGTATTAATTGTTTCTAATCTGCTTTTCACGGCGTCGCTTTGTTAATTACAGATGTTTTGTATTGTTGGCGTTGCCCGGACGCCGATGGGTGGCCACCTTGGCATCCTTTCGTCTCTTTCAGCGACGAAGCTTGGCTCTATTGCTATTGAGGGTAATGTTCTTACTTCTCATAATAAAAACTTCAGCTCATTACTCATGTCTTATACATTATTTCTTGACTAAACTGAAGAATTTGGGAATCTGGAAAAATTGATGGCCTATAATGGAATCCAGGGGACAAGGCGAGATGAAGGGGGAGGGAAAGGGGAGAGAGGAAAAAACAGGTTTAAAGAGGAAAACTGAGTCCCATAGACAATATTAATCTCTCGTGTCACTTTGTTTTTGATAAATGCTAAGGATATAATTTAAAGGATTTTGACCCCTTTGAAATTATTTGCTCTATCTAATGAGGTTACAGTTAATCCTCTTTGCGATGAGCTATGAACTTGGTTATATTCAAATCTAAGTCAAGCAATGCATCTATAATATCTGTATCTTTTCTGTTTTGTTTTAAGCTATTGAATAAATCACTAAATCTGCAGCTGCTCTCAAGAGAGAAAAGTTGATCCATCTCTTGTGCAAGAGGTAATTTTTGGGAATGTTCTGAGCGCAAATTTAGGGCAAGCTCCTGCTAGACAGGCTGCATTAGGTGCTGGCATACCCAATTCCGTAGTCTGCACCACTGTTAACAAAGTTTGTGCATCTGGGATGAAAGGTAAGTTCTTTTTGTTGATATGAAAAGAAGATTCTTCACTTCAAAAACCTGAAATTTTATTTGGTCAGTTGTGACTCCATGCTCCATTATTTTCATTGCAGCTACCATGCGTGCAGCACTGACCATACAAATGGGTATCAATGATGTGGTTGTGGCTGGTGGTAGGGAAAGCATGTCTAATGCTCCTAAGTACATTGCTGAAGCAAGGTTTTCATTTATTTCATGAGTCACGGACACCTTAATAAATGTTCTCTTGGAAAAGCATGGTTGTCTTGATATCTGCAGAAATCATGAGGACAATAGGGGAACTTTATATTTTATTCTTTAAATCCCCTAGTTACATTTTCTTCTTGAAGACCAAATATAGTTTGCTGATCTTGCTGCTGAAGTCTAACTGTTCTGTGTTTGGCAATATGGACTTGTACCATATAGTTGCATTGTCTACTGTATTAACCTAATGAATTTATTTAGAATTTGTTGACGTCTGAATTTCATAGAGCCATCATTTCATTTACTGAGTGATTGATGTTATTATTACCTTATTAAGTTTATAATTATTGTATCTAAACCAGGAAAGGGTCCGGTTAGGACATGATACTATCATCGATGGAATGCTCAAAGACGGCCTTTGGGATGTTTATAATGATTTGCTATGGGAATGTGTGGTGAAATATGTGCTGATCAACATGCCATAACAAGAGATGAGCAGGTATTGGCTCTTGGTAAACTGTCTGTTCAAAGTTTGTAATTTATATTACTCTTTGTCAAACATAAACTTAATTAGTGTTCATTTAAGCATATAAATATTCATGAATCAATACGCCTTGCTGTTTAGTTTCTTATGCTGTGTTCTGATTCATCATTGGCACTGTCATTGATCTTGAGAATGGCCTAGAATGCTTTTGATTGAAAGTATTGGTAGGGATATAACTATAGATCAATATAGCTAAGCTCATTGAAATTTGTACAACCATTTTTTATGACATTACTCATCTCTCCCCCTGCCCCTCTTTGTGTGTCCATCTCCTCCCAAACGCAGTCATTTGGAACCTAGGTTTATATGTTTGTTCCATGCTACATCTGTTACCTCACAGGATTCTTATGCTATTCAAAGCTTTGAGAGAGGAATTTCTGCACAAAAATGCTGGTCACTTTGCTTGGGAGATAGTTTCGGTTGATTTTCAATTCTTGCCCATGAAAACTGTGGATATAAAATTATTGATGATTATGGGAACAAGTTGTTTGTGGTTTCAATTTCACTCATGCAGGTCAAAGTTTCTGGCGTAAGAGGAAAGCCTTCCACGCTTGTTGATAAAGATGAAGGTTGGGAAAGGTAAATAGATTCGACAGACACAGTAACTACTCTAGAAAAGGAAGAGTCACTCCTGTAGGTTTTAAGTTTTACATTATTAAAAATTTTTTTGTTAGATAATTAAAGAATCTGACCGTTTGACCCTTGACTCTTAGCTATAGCTTCACCAATTGAAGTAAAGAATTTTTTTTTGTATATGTTAGTTGTTGACCCCATTTCTGCAAATTTCTTTAACTTTTGCTCTTTTGCACATAAGAGGAATGAATTGTCTTGAGTGTGCATCTATGCTTCCCGTGACTACTATATCCATGTATTTTGAATATGAAGGATCAAAGACTAAGGCATTCAAACAACTATCAACGTTCATGCATGGATATGCTTCTGTCAGCTAATTTTAATCCATAACTGCTTTTTCTGGATGTTTAATTTCTTTATATAGAATTTACTTTCTCCATGTTCTTTGACTTGATTTGCTATGGTTGTTTCTGTGGAAAATTTTTGCTTTTGCTAATATCTTTCTTACATGTGTTAGTTTGATCCAGTAAAATTAAGGAAGCTTAGACCAAGCTTCAAGCAGAATGGGGGTTCTGTTTACTGCTGGCAATGCTTCTATCATAAGGTCCTTTCTTTCTCCCCTTACATGGGTTTTTCTTTATAATAATGAATTTAATTAGCTAATATAAATTATTTTTTGAAGTTTGGTGACATAAATTGGCTTTTTGTTTATTTATTAAAATTTTAAATTAACTGATTGGTTGTGATTCTTAAAATTATTAGCTGGTTGGTTGGCCAGATTAATCAGTCCATTTAATATAATTTTCACTTGTTCCAAAAGTGTATTCTCTTTTATTGATGATGAGCGGGAACATCAACTTGACCAGTGATGGTGCTGCTGCCTTGGTGCTAGTGAGTGGAGAGAAGGCACTAAAGCTTGGATTGCAAGTGATAGCTAAGATCAAAGGATATGCTGATGCAGCTCAGGTGCATTGAGAGGTTAATGTAACCTGTTTGGTGTTAGTTATTATGATGATATAAGCAACTTTAGAGCTGATACAAGATTGTCTGTGCAGGCACCTGAATTATTTCCAACTGCTCCTGCCTTGCAGTACCTAAAGCAATATCAAACGCTGGTTTGAAGCTTCTCAAATTGATTATTATGAAATTAATGAAGCCTTCTCGGTATGAGTAGACACAGATCATCTTATACCATTCAGGATTTTATGTTACTTGTATAACATTGTCTATGCAGGTTGTAGTTCTTGCAAATCAAAAGCTTCTTGGTCTTAATCCTGTGAGTATTGATATGACACAATTTTGGCTGGATATTTCTGTCAACTCATCTTTCTGCTTGTTCCTTCTGCATACGCATATTGTTTTTCCTCCATTCTTTCCTAGCATGAAGCATAGCCTATTCATGTCTGTCTTATCATATACAGGAGAGAGTTAATGTGCATGGTGGAGCAGTATCATTGGGCCACCCTATTGGTTGCAGCGGAGCTCGAATCTTGGTTACATTATTGGGGGTAATATGTGACCTTGATATATTGATTTATCTAGAAACCTTTCTTTAGAAGCTTCTAGTATCATTTAGTGAACAATGATACATAAATACACCTATTAACTTTATGAAAGAGATCAACCTTTCTTAATTCGTTAAATTCTATTCTTAGAACTTAATGATCAATGTGAGGCTATTTTATACTAGATCTCTTGGAAATATATTGACTAGATTGTGAATACTTATTTTTGTTGCTTTCTGTGGGTATTTTACAAATTCATGTGTTGCAGGTATTAAGACAGAAGGGTGGGAAGTATGGTGTTGCTGGAGTCTGCAATGGAGGTGGAGGAGCGTCTGCCCTTGTACTTGAGCTAATGTAAGCCTTTCTCTATTTTTTTCCTTGTTTATTTGTCAGGGCATGTTGGGGTTGAGGGGAACGGAAAGAAATGGTAGAATAAATAAATTTGGGAAAATACAGATTTTGGTTCCTAGAGTTGTAGTCAATTTTGGCCAATGTCTTTGTAGTTTTCTTATTGAGAAATCAATCCTTAAAATCATGGTCAACTTTGGTTGAGGCCCCTCGAAATGATGTGTCGTTTAATGTGGAAAAATATTTGGTAATAGAAAGGCCAAATTGACTACAATTCTGGGGGCTGGTACACAGGATGACCATAAATTCGAGGACTAAAGCCTACGTTTTCCCAATCAATTTTGATTGGACATTTTGTTGTTTATTAAATCTTCAAATATACCTTGTCTTTCTTCTTCTTCTTAATTGACCTCGATCCAAACTCACTTCTATGGACAATATTATTGAAATCTTCAAATGTAATGAACCCTTTTTGAACATGAGAGATCAGGTCCTATGTTTTCTTTTACGACATGGAAGATCCTGGTAAGTCTCTTAACACTTAACTGATATAGAGGATAGACTAAATGAATCTGTTTTTGACATTTCTGCTTTCTTTTCTTTTCTTTCTTTTCTTTTGTTTTTTTTTTTTTTTTGGTAAAGGTTATTCCGATATTTCTATTTCCACTGAGCAAATGTCCTAAAAGAACTGATATACTTTAGTTTCTCTGCATATCTTCAAGCACAAAAGGCATTGAGGAGTGATTTGATTTTGCAGGCCAGATGCCAGGGTGACGCTTCTTCATTATGAGGATCATCTCTTTGTACTGTTGTACCTCAATAATTATTAAAAAAAAAAAAGAAGTATGGCTTTTCTTTGTGGCTAATGTTAAGTATGAGCAAAATATGATGTGAATAATGAGTGATTAACCATTAATAGTGGACATCCAGCTTGATCTCTTCTTGGTGCTCTTATGTCTTTGTTTGAAGTTAGAGGCTCTGATTTGGACAAAATTCTAGGGACTATCACGTTATCACGTTACGTGTGATAAAATTTGATGCTCTGTTTGTTATGAAATTTTATATTTTTATAATGATTAAAAATCATAAGGCAAATTTATTACCTTTATTAATGTGGGATGGCCAGCTCTCCAGTAGATGACCAGTTCTCCACATTAACGACAAGTCTCAATCAATTATGAATCTTCTGTCTATTATAATATTATAATATCATATTAGAGATTCGGATATTATAATATCTCCCTTCTACATATTTCGCATCGGACGCAAATGTTTTTCTTTTATTTTTTTATAAATTAAATTGTTTAAAAAATTAATTTTTAATAACATAAATTTAAATTTAAATTATATTTTATGTTTTAGCTTTTTAAAATTTAAATTGTACTCACTTATTTAAAAAATATAAAGTATTTTTTGAAGAGTTGAAAGTTGGATGTTGAATTTGAATGTTAAAAAAATATAAGATTTTTTTTTTATTGTTTTAAGGGTAATTAATGTGTTTTTTTTTAAATCCTCATAATAAATAAATAACTTATATATTTATTTTAAAATAAAATATCTTATTAAATAAGGATAAATATGAAAAGATAATATTAGTTTGAAAATAATGACTAGTTTATTGGGGGCAAAATTTAATTTAAAAATACCCTATATTTTTAAAATAAAATGTTAGTAATATATTTTGTGTATTATGTGAAAATAAATAAATTATTATTTATATTTATATTTATATATTCTAATAACTAATTTTTAATATTATCTAGGAATCAAAAATATAATTAGAAGTTATTAAAGAAATCACGAACTATGATTGTTTTGTGTCCTTTTAAAAAAAATAATAAATTTAACTTTCACTCCTCTTTTTCATTTTTATTAAACAATGTAGATTAATGTTTCTTGCACGGGTATAAAATCTAATTTCTACTTATTCTGTTTTTTTTTTTTTTTTTGGCCAAACTACTTATTCTGTTTTAAAAAACTAAAAAAGGGCGGGGGTGTCTATACATGGAGCAATACAATTTTATTTTTTTTATTGTTACGTGAGTATGGTTGAGGACGCTGCCCTTTATCCCTCAGGATGTGTTTAGAATAGATCCATGAGAACTTAAATTTAAACAAAATCCTCCGTTTAAATATATAAAAGCCTTTGTTATTTAAATTTAATTTAAATCTAAATTCATATTTATAACTTTTTTATAATGTTAAATTTTCTTTAAATTTTAGTTATTTAAAATTTTATCTATTTCGACTCTCATTTTTTATTATCTTCTCATTAATTGAAGAATAAAGGTAAAATTATAATTTTTTATTTTTTATTTTTACTTTAAATCTTAAATTCATCTTTAAAATCATCTATACAATACAAACAAAGGATTTTAAATTTGAGATTATAAATTTAAAATTTAAATTTAAATCCATCAATTTAAATGTTACCTAAACAAATAAGGAGTGTTCAACTTAATCATGACTACTATTCTAATCTTATTTATAAGATACTTCCAATATATTTTATCATAGCTAAAGAAAACTTTAAAACTCATTAATTATGTCTAGAAATTTAATAATTTTTTAATTTTACTCTTATTAAATATAGATACTTTGACAATATATTTTCTCTCTCTAACATTTAATGGAGGTCAAATAAAAAAGTTTTCAATGAAAATTTAATTAGGTAACTTATAAATAGGACAAAAAAAAAATTCTCTCTCTCTCTCTGGCTTAGAAATAGGATCGGAGTACTTTCATTTTCGGGTTTAATAAGTTGATAATACATATTTGGTTGTTAAACTCCCCAAATTCGATGAAACTTAATACAGATAAATTATTAAAATTTTATTTTTTAAAATAAATTTATAGCTATATTCATATGTCATAAGTAATTTTTGCAAAAAAGTTAACAAAAATTACTAAAAATGTTCTATATTTTATTGGAATTATATGTTTTCATTGGAACTCTCTTTCTTTTTTTAGGGGAGGGAGGAGAGCGTGAAAGTAAACTCCTGATTTCAATTGACTTTAATGCATAAATTAAGAAACATAAATAATGCTCCCTTTGGTTTTATTCAATATATAATTATAAATAACTTCTAACACGATTTACTAGTATCAACAAAAATTTAAATTCTATTAATTATATTTTAAAATTTAATAAATTTTTACATCTATTTTCTAATAACAACAAAGAGAGTTACTTTTAATAATTTTTTCTAGTTAGTAAAGGTAAGAAGGTAAAGATAAATATAAAAAATAATAAAGTATCATATAAATAGAATTAAAATTAATCTTTTCTTTTTATTCTATTATATAAATAGGATTAAAGGAAGAAGAGTATATCAATTTTTTTGAAAAAAAATTAATATGTTCTCGAATTATATAACTTCAAGCAATTTCAACGTCACCTCCCACAAAAATATAGGCTAGCCGAAAGCCCAAACGTCTTTAGCACAGTGGCAAGAATGTCTCTCAATTAAGGCTCGTTTGGTATTTTAAAATTTTTTTTGATAAAATTAAAATTAAAATTAAAAATAAAATTAAAATTTAAATAGAATTAAATTTTAAAAGATGTTTGATATAAAGATAAAATTTTAAAATTATTTTTTTTAAAATAAAAAAGTCTTCCTCACGCCTTTCATGATTTCATCTTTCCCTCTCCCCATCTGATGCGCAAAACCAGTGATGGCTGCCACTAAACCCACCTGAACCTTCTTCCACCATCGCACAAAATTTGCAGCAATCATTATATACAAAAATCAAGTGAAGATCGATGCCTGCTATGCACAATGAATACTGAAGGAGTGGTGGCTAAGGGAGAATGACAGTGGAGATCAAAGAAGCTCATCTGGTTGTTCATTGACAATGAACAAGTCATTGCCTGGCTTTGATTCCAGCAACCCGCGATAGAAAAAATAGAAGGGGAAGAAGACAGAGGAGAGGGAGCTGTAAATCAAGAAAACAAACCTCTTACACTCCTGAAATGGCATGTCGATGGCACAAAAAAGTTGGAAGCGATGGCGATGGCAAGCGGCAAAGGCAGAGGCGGTGGTTGCGAGTTGCGAAGCGATGGTGTTCAGGCAAAGTTCGACAGCAGATGAGTTGAAGGGTAGAAAAGAGAAAAGATTGAATTTCAGGGAGTTTGTCCCATTGGAATCTGATTTTGCCTTTTTTCATTGAATCAGGATTCCCAAAAATCTTGATTAATGTGTACCAAACGCGGCTCCATTTGAATTCCCACCCAAATTCTTTTTTCATATTCAAGATTCTGTGCTACTAAACAAGGCCTAAGAGAACACCGCAGGTTCGTGCCCCTTGTTGGCCATGTGCTCCTTTTATTCAAAATAGAAGAAATTTTTAACAATAATTATAATTTGTATATCAATAAAAAATTTATTCTTATAAAAATATATGTTAATTTTCATTTTTTATCCTTAGTTATAATTTATGATAGTGAGAAAAAATTTACAAATTTACCGCACAAGAATTTAAGGTAATAAATATAAGGGGTAAAAATTTTTTTTTTACAAATATTAAGTTACTTATATTTTGAATTAAAATTAGCTAGAAAAAATATTTATATTTTTGAGCCAGAGGGAGTGTGAGTAAAGTCCTTCCGTTTCTTTTGTGTTTTTGTTTTTTTTGGGGCTAAAGTGGTGGGTAAACCTTCCTACAGGAAAGGAATGTATACACGCATGATTATACAAATCACAAATGATTATAAAGGGATAACCCTCAGCAAAACTCTAGTTCAAATCTTACTAATGTGGGGAGCCACGAAAAAGAAACAAGACAAAAAAAAAAAAAGACATCGAAGATGAATTACACAGCACTCAAATGCAATATTATACAATGAAATCCAAATAATTAGCACTCAGATGCAAAATTATACGATGAAATCCAAATAATTCGCCATCTAAACAATTCAAAGCATGTAGAACCAAGCCATAGCAAACTCTAATGTGCAAAAGAGTGAGAGCAAACTAGATAATGTGACAATTATAATCAATTTTTTTTTAATACAAAGTCACAAAAACCATGCAGAGAAAAATGTTCAAATCCTTTAAAAAATTATACAATTTCAGCATTCAGAATAGATTGTCAAAAATCTTGATACAAAGTTGGCATTTGAAACTTTGACAAACAACCCAATCAAAAAATTTACTAGCTTCTTTAAAAATATTCAACCTCTCATGATAAGATCTCTAATCTCATTGATAGTATTAACAAGGGAATGATTTGACATAAAGTCAAAATAAATGTTGACTGTGAACTATACACGAATATGAAACTGCAGAAAAGACACGTGAGTTTGGATATGCTTATTTATGGTGGAATGAGGAAGACGTCTATTCATCAGATGAGCTATAACGTTAAAAAGAATAAGGTCTTCGATTACTAGGAAGAAAAGCAGGTATAAAATATTATATTTGACATTTCTCTACTGCATTCGCAGCATAATTTGAAGATGGGAACTGTATTATGCTGACTACGCCCTGAATTTCTCAGACTTCCATAAACAAGACTGACTAATTCTTCATAACACTCGTAGAAACAGCACAAAAACCTACTACAACATTAGCACAGATCATTTTAGATGGGCAAATACACCATGAGCTGCTAACTCATCATCAGTTCAAATCCTCAAGGGGTTTCAATCACCGTTGATTTTGAGGTTATTTAGTGAGTTAGAAACCACATTTCCATTCCCAAACTTGTTTAACTCGGATTGTATAGTCTGAGCAATTTCAGATTCTTCGGCTTTAGGCTCGGGAAAATCCACATGAAAAGATCCCTGCTTGATGGGTTCAGCAGATTCATGGAGTCTGGATTGCTGCCTGATGAAATTGTAGAGCTCTTGATGGAACGGATGATCCAAGGAATAGCAGTTTTCACTTCCACTATCTGAATGTCTAGATGATCCAGACCCTTCTTGTCTACAGAAATGTGGCAAGCTAGAGTAATCCATGATCTATACACGAAATTTTGATGGTTAAATTCAACTAAACAAGGGAACAGAAGATAAAAATATAAAGACAATCTCATAATCAATACATTCACTTCGAAAAGAATGACTTCTATGCACACCAATTTACCACAAAGCACCACTTCCTTAGAAGTGAGGTCAATAATTGGCAAGTTTTTGTTTAACCTCGTAGACAACAGCTTCACTATCCCAGCCAAGAGTTGAATGCAAAAAACAAAAGCCTCTGCATATCCGTTGACAGGTCCTATTGGCTTGCAAGGACGCATCACTTTTTGAATGATTGATGATTCAATTAAAAAGCCTTACAATTTGCATTCTTATGGTTTGTTTAAATAATAAATTTCAGCGGGATATTAGTCAATTCCACACTGGCATGCGTAGGCCTATACACTCACGCATGCAAGCCCGCCCACACATAGAAAGATAAACAAATAGAGAAAAAGGGGGGGGGGGGGTAAACCAATAAACACTGGCGGGAAACTTATCACATGACTGGTCTTGCTTTCCCTATAAGGTAGCTTGTTAGATTTTTCTTTTCTTTTTTCTTTTTGTATCTTCTTACCTTTGATTTCGTTCTTATTCTCCACTAGAATTTATTCCATTAGGACAACTTCAAAAGAAAAATGCCACCTTACCTTCAACAGTTCATCTCGCCCACTACCCGGCAAGACCTGCACTTTTTTCCTTGTTCTCTCTTGTAGAAGTGGCTTCACAACCTGCTGATGCCAAGTGATTAGCATAAAGCTGAGGCCCAACTCCCAATAGGTATTCGCATCAGAAACCATGTCATAAAGACCAAAACATAATTTTACCTTCCAGCAAGCTGAAAATATGTATGGGACATTCACAATGTAATAAGTATTTGTCTTCTCAGGATAGTTGAGATCATCAATGGATGATATAATTGTTAACAACTGCAAATACATGAAAGACAACTAAGTGCGTAGGAAATACTAAAAACAAATGGAAGGGGAAAAAAAATTAATTTGGTAAGATTCTCTGTTTTATATCTCTTTTAGTCAGGCAATAACAGTAGTTGTTTCCACCTAACCCAGAACAGAAGGTAACATAATAGTAAGGAGGGTGGGGGGGTGGTAACACTATATATATCAAGTAGAGACAGTGGCAATTTTTATAATTTTAGGTCCAAGTTGACTTAATTCTAAAGACCAACATATTCAATACACAATATCTTGGATGAGTCAATGCCGGTCTGGCTGGTCCAAGTTGTCGGATGAACTAAAAGGTACCTTAATCTGATTCAGGGCTGACAGCTTCAGTCCAGTCATATCTAAGACCTTCACACATGTGGTAATAGGTCGACCATGCTTCTTTGATGTAGTAGGCTGCAGCCACATATGAGGATCGAAACATAAGGACAAAGTCTCAACTTATATTTATTACCTGTTATTGAAGAAGGCTCAAAACACATGCTCACCAATATTACACGATCACGATATTCATTAACTTGAATGTGAGACTGCACATAATAATGGACCTGCAATAACAAAAACATAAAACAATACTAGACATTAGAGTGCTAGGATTGTTACAAAACTAATACTGTACCGAACAAAGCAGGGTTCCTTTCTTTTTTCTTAATAATTAAACTTACAGATGCTTTGTCAAATGTACTAAGACCAACTCCAATAGCAAAGACAGGAAGCCCCTGGAAAGGATGGAAGGCTGATAAGAAATAGAGTTTGAAAACAAAATGCCACAAAAGTCATATTTTTGATTGATGTTGATAATAAAATATGCGTAGTTTTGACGTAAGTTTCAATCTTTGAAAGCAAGGCCAAACACACAAGAGAACAGCTGATATATTTGAAAAATTAAAATTAAAATCACCTCTCTTGAGTATCCAGACAATCCAATTAGTTGTGAATCCCGCACAGCTCTGTACAAATCAGGAGGGATTATGGGTTTCTGAAAAAAGAAAGACCAACCAGCATAAGCACGTACTAATTAGCCTTTACAATAGATATAAATGTTAACATGATTTAGCCACTAAATATATATATATATATATAGCAGGTAGAATAGAATCAAGGCCTGGAACAACAAATCGACAATGTCAAATGCAAGTATGCCTGGCTACTGGCCAGGACCACATCACCGCAATTATGATAAACCCTTTTTTACTGTTCCTTCAATATACACATCGACACCTACAAGCTACACACACACATACAAACACAGAATCACAAGTTTCAGGCACAAGAAAGATATAAGCAATGGATGGCATTACAAAAATAAATGAGCATAATATTTACAGAAGAAGAAACTTCCTAGTCAAGTTTACTCAGAGTGGTGTCTACTTATTAAAATCTACAAATCTTGCAGACTTATGCCAGATGGCAAATTGCCTGATTCACGTAATATCTCAAGTTTCTCACTTGCACATCTGTAAACTAAAGTTGCCATAATGCTTTAAAATAAGGACGGTCTTTCAATGAACATGCACTTATCTTGATATATATATATATATATATATAATATTTGCTGAAAGAACTGGACAAGATAAGGAATAGCAGAATTCAGCCTTACAGTTAATATGTTGTCAATCTCATTTTGTACTCTCCAGTTCAAACAATCAACCAGCTGAAAGATAACGTAACATGTGTTATAAATTGAATCTTAACCAGTTCACAACATGCATGAGGTGGTGAAAGGCAAAAGGTGCTCTCAAGGGGTTAGACCTCCAAAACACCATAGCCAAAAGGAACTAGAAAGACGAACAGCTGAGTTAAGTCACTAATGTAGTAAAAATTATGTAAATTTGGAATAACTTTTGACCTATAAATTAACTATTCAAATGCAATACATCAAGTTATAAGGCATGATAATCATTATCATAACTCATGGAAACATTATGTGCCTTGTAAAGTCACTATTTAAGTCATATGTCAAAGTATAAGGTTAACAAATTAACCTTAACACTAAAAAAATGTTTGTGGTTGCGGTCTCATGTGGGTGGATTTCTTTTTTAAATTGTGTTTGTTTAAATAATCCCAAAAATCTAATAGCATAAATAACATTTTAAAATAAGAATACCTCTTTTATCATATTCTTTCTTTTTCTAAGGACAGGTTGCACTTCTAATATTGGCCTTCTTACTTTCCTATTTTATCAATCAGAACCATCGTTAACCATTAATTGTTAAGGTTCTCAAAACACAGATATTTATGACTATGACAATAGGCACACGATTTGGAGATACTCCAGTTTTTCACCTATCATGCATTAGATAAAATACTTTCCTTCACTAAGGGCATTATTGTAAGTTTCTAATTGTTCCAAAATAGAATATAAATTGAATTAATTAAATTCAATTTTTCTCATTCTATCGTACAATAGCCATCCACTTGACCACAATCTACTTTCATTTCTATTTTCCTCACCTAGTCTGAGGCTTTTTCTATTACTGTTTTTCTTGTTAATTTTTGGGCTAGATTTTGTAAGCTAACTCTTCCCTTATTACTTTGAAAACGACAAAAGCACCTAAGGCACTTGCCTAGAAAACAGGAAAAACAGACGCTTGTATGGTAAAAAGGAAAGAGCACCAAAAACGCTTTCCGAGCGCCTGGTTGAAGGGAGTGGTTCTCATGGTGCAAGAGGTCACTAGCCCTGTGTAATGCCTAGTTTACCATATTCTTAACTCAGTAAGGCTGGACTGCACAGACATACATTATCGCAAGTGAATAATATATTTCCAGAACAAGCAATAAAAGAAAACTTGACACACACAAACATACCATTTTATGGGCCTTTGAAACATTCCAGTCCCTTGCTTTTAGAAACCGCACCAATGTTTCAGTGATATACCCTTGATGAACATTCTGCAAATTACAGCAGTTAAAAATGAGAGAAAGAGTGAGAAGAACGATAATTCTTGTTTAGAATGTTATAAAGAAATCAGGCATGATCCATAAGGATGGAGATCACAAAAAATATGTATCAAGAAACAAGTACACAACTTTCAATGACCAGCACTGAACAATAGACATGAAACTTTATACTTCATCCCACAAATCACTAAAAATGAACCCCGGCAACTTTAAACTGATATTTAAGTTCTCCAAATATATGTCTATTCAATTTTTACATTTTAATATAAACGCCCTCATCAGATCAGAAAGGAGAAAAAGTTCCCTATTAAATTTCTAGCAAACACATATACATACATACATACATATATATATATATATATATATTTTTCCTAGACAAGTTACTTGTTCTTAGCTACTTATCAAGTGTTGATTGATGATAAAGAGATCCCCAAATTTCATGAGATCCCATATCCCCGGATTTTCTTACATGAGTCTGAAGACAGAGCATACTTAAGACTAAAGATAAATTGAGGAACATAAGAAAAGGTTATATACTAAAACCATTTTAGTTGAGTAGAAGATACACTTAAAAATTTTCCCTATTAAACTCGGCGCTTCAAAACAGATCTTATTTATGGACCCTAGAGAATCATCACCACATCACGTGCCAAATATCCAGGACACCAAGAGCCGTCTAGGAGAGCACCAATTAGTCAAATAAAACAACTTGACACACCAATCACGAGGAATCCACCGGACACCACTTACAGAAGACACAGATCGACCATAAGTATTGAGGAATAAACTTAAGAGTGACTAACTCAAGAACAAGCAAGATCATAAACAAAGCAAACCAGATAATTACAGCTGAAATTTGTCTAGCTGGTGCTACAACCAGATCAGATTGAGTAATGAGAAGGAAAAACAGCCCGAACCTGAAATGTCGCCTGCAATGGCTCACTACCTAGCAATATTCAAAATTGAACCAAAAAGCAAAACATGAAAAGAGTACTAATCAGAAACGCAGAAGAGAAAATCAGCGAGCATTAGATAGATCCAAGCAATTAAGTGGAAGACGACCTTGATCCATCAATGCTTGCAGCTGGTCGATGGCATCCTGGAAAGCGACTCCCATTTTGTTCGAGCCCCTGAAAATTCAGAATTCCTGGGGATGTAAATTATAACGCAAAACCACCGAATTCGAGTACTTTTTCTCCCTTTAGCTTCAGTTTCTGTATCGACAATGTTTTCCGTCAGTATTACTCAAAAGGAAAATTTGGTAAAGACATGCCACAGCAAAAGGAGAGACTACTTAAGACTATGTGAAGTCCTCCGAGAGAGAGAGAGGAGGGGTCAAGATTCAAGAAAGGCGGACATACGCACACAAATCCAACCTTCATTTCCCACCTTGAAATACGAGCAATCAGCCCTTATAAATCTCCTGCCTTCCTTCTGTTAAAATTATTTTTCTATAATATATTTAAATCGGCGACATGTCAAAATTTCATCATTATAAAAATCTAACGTATTGTCCATCCATATTTCATCAATAAGACCGTTTATCTTTAGGTTTGTTAAAATTATGAAGACTTCCCTTTCTTTTTTAATGCTTTGATCTAATTTTTTAATATTATTAAAGGTTTTAAAAATACTTAATTTTATTAACTGAAATTAAATTAAAATATTTAAAATTATTAATCTATCATCATAATTTAACTGTATACTCTCTATTCAATTTAAAGAATTTAAAAAAAAAGTAAGATAATAGTTAAATAAATGTTTTAAAAATATTATAGTAAATTAAAATCAACAAAATTGAAAGTAAAATAAATATAAAATATATTAACTAATTTATCCTCGTTATATCAAACTCCTGATTCATTATTATTTTTTTGTAAATACATATTTAAAATATTATTTTAAATAACATATATTATCAAATGTTCAATTTTTTTTGAAAAAATATTAAATGAATAATATACATATTTGTTAGGCCTAAAGTGTTCTTGGGTCCGCCAAATAGGATTGGATTTGGAACAAAATAACAGCCCTGCCCATTAATCAAGGATTAATGAAACGGTGCCTCTCAACTCCATTGGTCAAGAAGAGCCATCACTTCATGCTGTCTAAAAACTCACAGCGCGTCCTCAACCACAAAGAGAGCCTTGTCAACTAGAAGCAGTGGAGTGGTTGGGGAGACATAATTTAAATTTAAACATTGGGATACTCTATCAACTTATACAGTCTCATCCAGCGTGGCTTTGTGACTTGGGCATTTTAGCATCTATCTAGGATTAGCAATAGTGTTTAGGAACTTCAATGTTCTCCGAACCTTGTAATCATGTTTATTTTCCTTTAATACACTTTGTTTCTTCTAGAAACTAAGCTAAACAGTCTTGGTGATTTAAAGAAATTAAGGTAAATGATCTTGAAAACTCACAATGCTCTAATTGAGGATTTACTCCTCTCACACACCTAACGTGCATGATGACACTCAAGCTCCTTCCACACACCAATAATATATACAAAATTGAAAATGTGATAAGAAGTTTAAAAAATATATACATTTAAATTAGTTTTATAACCTAAATGATTTTTGAAAAATATTCATGTTATTGAGGGCTATTTTACTTTAAGAAATGTTACTCAACAGAGATTTAATAATATAGCTCAAAAATAAAAAGAAGAATCACACACAAGAACTACTCAAAAAACTTATTTACAAACAATAAATAATATATAATGGATTGTTATTAAAATGAAAACATGAACTTATTTTTCTTAAATGAGACTTGTTATCATCTTCCAACATAACCTTAAATCCTCATAGCGGAAGGTCCTATACTCTCTCGAATTACATGGAGTGAAATTTGCAAACACTTTGAATTTTTTGGCATGCATTTAGACTCTTCTAGGACTTCAAACTCTTGACCTGTGTCCTCTTTAGCTTCTTTGAGTACTTCATCTTCCATTGAAATGAGTTGCAATTGCAATCTTTTGTATTTGAGGTCATATATGGTCCTTGGAAAAAGGTTATTAACAATAAAAACAAATTCTTGGCTCTTAATTCTTTTACTTTATCTGGCATTATTTATTGAAGACCTAGTACCTGCATGAGAAGAAACAAAGGCAAAAGAGGCTATCTTGAATGCAAAAGAAAAAGAATTAGAAGATTGGACCATTTTATCCTTTCTAAAATAAGACCTAGTGTTGCTAGATGGAGATTTTACACTCTTCCACCTATTCGACCCTCTATATTTACTTGGATAAACATCAAAGGGACTCCCTATAATGTGTGTATCATCATTCCACATCTATTAAACAAAGTGAGGTTGTGAGTCATTATTATGAGTCTGGTCACATGCCTTTTGGCTATTCACCTCATGCATGCATGTGGCTCATGCTTCTTGCAAAGACTATGGCTTAAACATGTGAATATGTGCAGCAAATTCTTTATCAAGGCTTGCCATGTAAGTCTACACAAGGTAATCTTCAAAAAGTATGATCTTGCAAGCAATTGCATTGAATTCATTATTAAATTCTTTGAGTGAGCCTATTTGATGAAGCTTTATGAGATCTTCTATTAGAGCTTTATGGGTGGGTCTAAACCTATACTTCAATTCTTTCATGATTCTTGCCAAGTCCACCTACTACCTTTATCTGAAGTAGTAAGGGCTTGATGCTATTGCCAAGCCTTTTCATCGAGATACAAGCTGGCCATGAGAACCTTCCAATCCTTTGGTGTGTTGTCTATTTGAAAATAAAATTCACACTTCAAGATCTATCCCAAGATATCATTTCTTTGAAATTTAGGAAACTCCATCTTTGCAAAACATGTACGAGGTTGTACTTATTGGTTTCTGGCCGTGGATGCTCTTTGTAGTGATTGTTGCTTGCAGGACCCTTATCAAGAGAGTCATTACAATCACATATGATCTAGATAACTTGATTGGTGGGGGCTTGCACATCATTAAGAAGATTAGCCAACTTGAAGAAGGCATCTTCTAAGGCACAAAGTCGATCGTTACTATTTTCTACTATGGCATGTTGTTTTTGGAATTTGATTTCTGGCATACAAGTTGAGCATCGATAGCTCTGATGTTAAATCTTACTCTACTAAACATCATTAATCAATAAAACTTATGGTAATTAAAGGATTAACCCTTTAAAGCGACTATCGAGTTTTAATTTCAAAATCAAGGGATACCAAATTTTCATAATCAAAATAGGTTTAAATAAATCATAACCTCTTAATATCAGAGTAAAAAATAGGTTATAGAAACATGGGATATCTCTAAGGAGTGTAAAAAATTGAAAACAATTGAAAATAGTGAAGAACAATTCATTTGTTGTGAAACAGGACAATGTGCCATGACATGTTGCTTTGTGCCATGCGCTGCGGCGCAGGTGCTATACGCTGCGACATGTTGTACGAAGTATCAGTAGATTCTGTTGTCATTTGATAGCAAAATTAAAAAACTTCTTATGTATCCCAATTCTCCATCCAGCGTTCGAATGACATGATTTAGGTGTCTACGAAAATCTCTTCTCATAAACTAACTAATGGCACAGGTTTCACTTTCAAAACAAGTCACACTAAGAAGTTAGACACCTAAACATATTTTGATCACTTTTTTTCACAGCTTTCACCCAAAAAAGGGTGTCCAAAACCTACAACAAGTGCTAAAAGCTTTTCCTAACACCTAAATCATGTCCATTGAACTTAGAACTATTAATATAACACATCATATACACTTAAACACCAGTATAGCATAAAATCACTCCTCAATTCCTTTTCACCAAAAACAAAAGGGGAGGCAAATTTCTATTACATTGCATCAAAAACCATTTTAACACGTGTAAAACATTATTCTTACACTTGCACTAGTATTTTGGTCTTATCAATATATATATCATCATACACAATTACTTAGGGCCTAAAATACAACTCAGATATAACGATAACAAAATAGTGCAAGTGTGATGGTTTGCAACCTAAAATTGATAATTATATTCTATTATACAAAATATATATAAACTAAAAGCATACAGTGGGAATATACTAATTCCTAACCTCTTGAGCCTTTTCCTTCTCAAAACCAAAGTTAGAGCCTATAAAATATTAAATAAAAAAGGTGAGTCTAGCCACTCAATAACCAAGGTAAACCTACCCTATGCAATTATATATCAATTATAAGTCAAACCTATGCATATGAAACCAAGTAATCAAAACATGTTTTAACACATATCATAATTCATTAATCTATTTAACACTTTCTTATCTCACACATGCTAGGTACATAATCACAAGACACTCACACATGTGATCATGACTCGCCATAACACATGACTTGCCACAACTCAAAATATGTGACACGTCATACACTTACATAAGCAATGATCAACTAATCTTATACCCTCCTTATTTTCTCAAATTGAAACCTTAGGCTATAACAATGAATAGGACTCTGTTAATTTAACTGGACTACCCAAGCTCATCAATCATAAGGTGTGACCCGGCCAAAGATCACATGAATCACTCTCGAACCATGGCTTCCCCACTCTCAAATCTTTAGGGTGTCTCATATCTTAAGCTATTCTCCTTGTTGAATTGGTAGAGAAAGCTAGATTTTAGTCCCTTAATAAATTATAAGACAATCCCCCGATAAATTGTGAGATAAGGCTATATTCGTAATGTACTGAAGGGCAGTCTAAGTACCATATAGATTTTTCCTCTACTTCCAATCCTTAGACTCTCGCCCATTAATCATGCCATAAACAATGCTCACTCATTTTCACATTTTCATTTATTCATTATCAAAGTCAACACATTGGGCTCACAGCCAAACGCTACCCAAATGAGCATCAATCCTTATTTTCACTTATATCACAATAACACATCCTTTTCAATCTCAATTACTCATTTTTATAAAGCCCATTATTAACTACTTATTCAAAATACATTATAAACATGCAATTCATCTTGAATATCACTTGTACAACTTAAAACTAATTTGCAAATCTCATTAGCATGTTTAATGCATATCAAAATTATTAGATAAATATAAGATTTCATTGCATCATGTACTCATTCACAAGTCAAAGTTTGCATATTAAACACATAATTAACACCACATTACAATTAACACATAACTACCTAAAATAAGGTTCTCTTAGTTACCTTAAGCCTTTGAAAGGTTAAAAGTTTATCCTTTAATGTTATAGCTTTCAAGCTTAAATTTTCAAGCCAAATAGGTGTCAAAGAGCTCAATCTACAATTTACCAAGTTAACTTTCATTAACATTACCCATCTCATATATTTCAACTCTAATCTTTCCTTTCTAAATTGCCTAATGCCCACATATTTACAGTTGGGCCTACCTATTAGGTTTATTATCTATCTTTAACATTATATAGCTTTATTGAATACCTACATTCCCATTAATACCTCAACATCACAATAATGACAGATTTAATGTCTATTTTTGGACATTAATGGAACTTATCATCCAACAACGACCAAAATCATTAATACTAGATTTAAATGCTCTAAACAACTTTCATTAACTTCATTTGAGTTAATAGGTTCAGACCTATAACTTATATGGACTAAAATCATCATTCCCATCTAAACCCTAACTCAAATCTTTGAGAAAATGAAAAAGAAAATGAGAAAAAGGGTTTAAGAATCTCATCTTTGATGATTTAAAGTTTTAAACCTTCTTAAATCCTCCCCTAGATCATGTTCTAGCAAAGCAAATGTGAGTTTTCTCCAAACCCTAACTCAAATTCTTCATTAGTTCGCAACTTATTTCTACAGAATTCACACCGTGCACCGCGATGCCTGTCCCCACACGCCACAGCATGTGGTACAAAGAAGACAGCTCTTGCCTAATGGTCTTATGCGCCACCGTGCATCGTGCATGTTCTGCAGCATGCAGTACAAAAGCTTTTTAACTTACTTTTCTCCACTTTTTGGTCTCCAAGTGACCCAATTTTACTTTGAATCTAAATTATACCTGAAATTTCAATTAAAAACACTTATTATTCTCCTCTAACCACATACTACATCAACTTACTAAATTGTCCTAATTAAGTTTAATAAATTTAAGAATTAAAAACTGAAATGTTACATCTGATACCATTGTTATATACAACATAGGAGAATAGAGAAGAATAGAAAATAGGTGAGAGAAATTGAGGGCAAAGGAGAGAGTTTAATGAGTAGTACTCTAAAGATTATTTCATACACGGGAGTCAGGTGTAAGGATATCTCTTATCTAGAAAAACATAGGACTAAACAGAACTAATTGAATAACGGCAACCTAATCAATTCTAATTATGCTACTTACACATACGAGCAATTCCATCTTTTCATCAAAAATTATTTGCAAGAGAGACCTTTGACCCTGCAAATGATCCTTTAATACAAATATGTTAATTTTGGGGCATGTAATGCAATTCTCCCAAAACAATTTAAGGGTGGGTTGCTAATCATTATCGCGACTGAAAGCACGACTCAACGTGGGTCTCACATTTTTTATCTATTTTACACCATCAGATTTGGCTTTATTTATTTCATTTTTGTTGGAAAAAGGGAATATACTTATCAATTTAGTGCACTCATCCCTCAAAAGAAATTCTTCATTTTCAGATTCTTTTGAATGAGATCTTTATGGTCCACATACAATGTTCTAAAAATATATTCAAATATTTATTTATTTATATATTTAAATAAAGTATCATTAGATGTGTGTGTGTGTATAATTTAAATTGTATATATTGATTCAATTATTCAAAAGTAAATTTTTTTAAATTATAGTATTTTAATTAAATTAATGCTACTTTTTGTTTTTTATGTGTAAAATTGGAAACTGCATAACTTTATTTATACAAGAGTATTTTTGTAACATAGGGCGTACCCCATTTTAATTTTAAAGTTGATAGATTTTATATTAGTGTTATAATAGTCAATTATACTTATCTTGATCCTTCATCTTGATTTTAATTTTTGTGGTCTTTTATAATAAATTTTAGTAGTATTATATCTATTTTCCCCTATTTTTCCTTTTTAAAATGGAGTTTGATTTACAATTTTGTAAACAACAAAAGTTTATATATCCCAATGTGTAAACTGTAAACAAAGATATGATAGTTGGCCAAAAAAATAACATAAAAAATCTTGACTACTAACATTCTCATCAAATTGATATTTTATATATTTAATTTTAATGTTATTCTCTATGGTACAATTTTTTGTCATAAATATGTTTTAATCATGAATAATATTATATTTAAAACAATTGTTAAGTGTGTCAATTGCAATTTTTAAGTTAATTGAAATTATATTGAAATATTCAATTAATATGTATCTTTTAAATACTTTGTTATCAATGTTTCATTAAATTATTTGGGAAAAAGACAATCGAAGATCCTATCAAGAAATTAATGTAAAATAAAGATCATTAAATGGTAAATTCTTAAAATTTAAATTGTAAATTCTTGAAATTTCAATTGTTCTTCGTACCTTTCAAAGGTCCTTATTTATCACTTTCCCTAAAATTTTCTTCTTTTTTTCTGTTTTTTTTAGGCCTTAAGGAAGATATTTTCTTGTATAATGATTTTGGCCTGTTGTTACAATCAATCAAGTGATTTGATTATTTTTCTTATTTGATCAAACACACATATGTGTACGTATAAAGAGACATAAGTGACACTTTATACAAATAATTATTAATTTGAAAATAAACATTCAAGTGTAATTATTTGTTTACATTTGATAAAAAATCATATAAAATAAAAGTGAGAAAATTAATCTTTTAATTTTCAACTTTAACTCACTTATAACTCAATCCCTCAACTATAACTTGTTGTGACTCAATTCTTTAATTATGACTTATTACAACTCAATCTCTCAACTTTTGACTCACTTATAACTCACTTCTTATTTTTTAATTTTTTTTAAAAAATTATCCTTATCAAATAAGAGTGATAAAAGAAAGGGAGAATTATATTGAAGTTTTACACAAAAAAATTAATTACTACAAGATCCATTGATAACTGAACTAAAGAGATTAACAATCCTTAGTTCAGTTGTCAATAGACCTTGTAGTAATTAATTTTCTTGTGTGAAACCTAGATGTAGTTCTCCCTAAAAAAATTCTCATATATTGCTCTAAAATACCCTCCTCTTGCTATTTGATGTAAAATCTAAGCTAATATAAAAAAAAAAGAGAACTAACAAAAATTGAGAGATTGAGTTATAAGTGAGTCAAAAATTGAGAGATTAAGTCATAAAAAAGTCATAGCTGAGAGACTGAATTAGAAGTAAGTTAAAAATTGAAAGATTAAAAGATTAATTTTTTCAATAAAAATTATCTAATTCAAATTTAAATTTAAATTTCTTCTAAAAGAAGATGAAATATTTTGCTTAGTTATTTATATATAGTAATAAATTAACATAATAAGCCTTGACACAAAAACAAAAGTAACATGATAAGCACATATCTCTTTGATATATACAGACTGAGGGGGGCCAATATTGATCTAGCGGGGTCCAATAAACTTAGAGTCATGAAAATTAGGTGTGGACTTTAGATATGTTCTTATGTGATGACAACTCATGATTACTATAGGGAGAATTTTATTTAAGGATTGAAAAGTATTGTTGCGTAATTAATAAGTCAAGTCACAAAATTAACAAGTATTGTTGTATAATTAACAAGTAAAATTACATCATTAACAAATAATATAGTTCAGTTGAGAAAGTCATAGATTTGACAAGTAAATTCAAGTCATTAATAAGTTCTGTTAAGGTATTAACAAGTACAGTTACACGATTAACAAATAATGTAATTTTATTATGGAAGTTACAGATTTAAAAAGGAAAGTTAAGTAATTGATAAATTCTGTTAAGATATTAATAAATATAGTTATGTGATTAATAAGTAATTTAGTCCTATTGCGGGAGTCATGGGGTCAACAAAGAAAGTTAGGTAATTAACAAGTCCCATTAAAGTATTAATAAGTAAAGTTACGTAATTAACAAGTAACGTAATAATCAAGTGGTTTGGAAATAATGTTTATTATATATATAATTACATGCATTATGTGATTGAATGGATCAAGTGGCTTGGTGGTTCAAAATTTTTTGTTGGGCCAAGGGGTCAAGGATTCTATACCTACCTTGGCCACTTTTGGAGAATTTAATTCTCTATAATTCTTCAGCCAATCGAAAGCCGGAGCTTTAGCGACAAAGGTCTAGTAACTGCCGTCTCTAATGAGACTCTAGTCACTGGCAGTGGTGCTCCGACAACTGTGGCTAGTGGTTTTTTTTAATATTTGAACTGAGAGTATTTTTCATCTTTTTTACATTCAACTTATTTTCCATTTAATCCCTGAGGACTGAACTGAAGTTTTAAAATCTTTTAGGACCCACCAGAAAATATATTTCTTTTCATATCCTTAAATAAAATTCTCCTATTACTATAATTGAATAAAGTTTATTTGTAATATCAATTAAATTAAATATGACGTCTAGTTTTAGCAAGGCATGGTAGTTGGGACTGAAACTAATCTAAATCCTATATATAAATATTCAGTCTAATCAACTAAGGCCATGAGGGGAAGACATAAGTCTCATGGCCAGTAGATGAAATGTTCCTTCAAGATATAAAGTTTAAACTTACCGTGAGGGGCAGATAAAAGTCTCATAGCCAATAATGAAAAGTTAATCAAAATAATGAGTTTACATGCTCACATAATTCCAAAAGATTCCTAGGTTGGCACATATACATATAACTTAGCACAAATAGGCAAAATAGGCCCTTGTGTGACAATACACACCAAATTACTCCTTCAGTGCTTCTACGGTTGGACCCTTTCCTATAAAAATGTTAAATCACGTGGAATGAGACATAAAGATCATAGTACCCAAAATGAATATGTAATAATGTATGCGATGCAACTAATCATGTGATTGCTGAGTGGGATATACAAAATATTTTTCCTAACATATATTATCCAAATAATTCGAACAAATATTTAATTGTTTGACTATACCTTATATCCCTCTGTACACCATATTCAGAAGCCAAATCACCCAACTAAAGGTGAATTAGACCAAATTATAAGTCATTCATTGGGTCTAATGAGAACTTACCATGTGATAATTAATTTTTTAGACAAAATATTAACATCAGCAATATTTCAAAACAACTTGACAAATCATACATATTGTAACCTCCTCTTATAGCCACTCAATATAAGAGAAGATTATAGTGTTACCATTACCTCGCATCAATCACAACAATCAAATTTCATTTCAAAAGCTTCGGTCGAAGACTTATTTTTTAAAATCAATCAATTTACAATAAAATTAGAGAAAAACACAGCGGAAGTAAATCATATACTCAATACATAGTAGACATAACCTACCAGTATTTTTATGCCAATTGCATGCATTTCAACACAAAATAAAAACTAAAATTTGGTCTATGCACTGCGGCATGTGTCATCATGCATCACGGTACGCTTGTTCGAATTTCTGCTATTATTTTGACAACAAAAATGATGAACTTTCGGCGTATGACACTTTCATATCCGACATCCAATTGAAGTAATTCAAATGCTTTCATGAAGCTTAGCTCATATACTAACTAATGAGATAGGTTTAGCCACGATTTAATGGTCCGATCAAAATTTGGACACCTGAATGCAAAAAGTCACTTTTTTAAAAAAAATTGCGCACCCAAGTGCTCCCTTTCTCTCATTAGACCACACTAGGCCTTGAACCAAGTTCAAAAGGATCTAATACACCTGATTGACCATAATTAATCACAATCATACTCATATATTGAAATTTGACCCTTCTACGACCAATTTTCACAATTCACTAATTTTAAACACTTCGCCATTTCTTGACATAACTTAGCCTACTTGGCTATTTCTCAACTTATACATATACAATCATATTTATAATATAATCTTAGCCTTCAAATTACTCATTTCATCATAATTTAACTTTTGACTTAAGATTCACCAATATAAACAACCATTTCACACATATACTCCAAGTCATAGCCCTTTTGTTTCATTTCAACACATATACAGTCAATCGGGCAAGACTTCACAAAATTTCAATTCCATTCATTCATGCAACCTTATGGCAACTCATATACACTTATATATGCAATCTTAATTCAATTCATTACACAACCTTAAAGTACACGGCTTCACAACTCAATTCAGTCTAGACTTTCTTCCCTTACCCTGGTCACTTCCCGGTCCTGTAAACATGTAACCATGGGGTGAGATAAAAATCTTAGTAACATAATAACTCACTTTTATTGATTATCATATGCAACAATACATTAAAACCTCATAAAGTGTCATTTATATCATATATCTCATTTCATTCTCAGTTTTTCCTCAATCACAAAAAATTTCATGTTATCTCAAGATATTTCATTATATCGCATAATAAACTAACATATCTCTATCAACCGAACCTTTAAATCACCTCGATACAAAACTATAGGTTCATCTTAAACTAATGTACACTCTCATTAGTCTTGAGCTCATCTGTAGTGGTAGAATCACTCAGCCAAAGATGTTCTAACGCACAATATGGACTATCGTTTCTCCCAATACACACAATGGGACGTCGTTGATTCCAATACCATATCGCAAAGATGCTAAGGAGTCTCTCATCTCCAACACCGTACCTCAATAGGCACTAAGGAGGTTTTCTCCAACACCGCACCTTTTAAGGTACTAAGGAGAATTGTTTTCAATACCGCACCCTAACAGGGTACTAAGAAAATCTTACTATATGGTCTTTATCATCTCCTACACTTGGGTGAACTCCTACCCCTGTGATCATGCTTTCCCGAGCCATTTAAGGTTCCCATTTACCATATCACATTTTCTTACACATAACATATACATATAATACTTTTCATTACAAAACACACATTTCAATGCTTATTTCAACTAAAAGTCTTTTCACACATAACAATCACTCAATGTTATAAAACATGCTTAGTTTGAAATCATTTCATACACCACATAATACTAACATATAGTTACAATAAACAGTCAAATAAATGAAGTTATTCAATTATCTCAACCTTTTTGTCACTAGAAAGGTTACCCGTGAATTTCAACTATCACACAAGCTTATCTCAAGCTTCCTTTCTCTATTCACGCATCTAATATGCCAATCTAAACACATTTAGCACATTTTAGTTATTTGGTTCATTTTGACCAAAAATTTATTTTTATCACTTAGGGCTATATTCATCCTAAACTCTTTTTTATTTATCCATTCTAAGTTCATGACTACCCACTTACTACTTTACATCACCTCAACTGGTCTTATTTCACTCAAATTAAATTTTTGCCCTAACTTTCTCTCTCTAAAGGCTAAAATTGAGCCTACAGGTTCAAAGCTCTACTGTTCAACTCTAAACCAGTCGCAAAACTCTAATTTAACTTTCAAAAAACTTTTTATTACTATTAGGCAAGAATCAAACCCCTTAGATTCCACTGACTCAATTTTCTTATAACTCATTTTCATAAAAAATTTGTGTAGAATGGAAGGTAAGAGTTATACATAGCTTACCTGATAAGTTACTGATTCGAATCACCTTCTATCACTCCAAAATAGCTTGACTTAGCTCCTCAGCCCTTCTCTTCACTCTATTTCGTGTGTTTCTCAATTTTACTCCTCTGAATTTTTTGAAATTTCACGACTTATGAAGTGAATTTCTAGCCCATGCATTGCGACGCATGCAATACAAGCCGTGGCGTGTGGCACAGTGAGATTTATTCTTACCATGCGCACTTACTTCAACCTAAAACACACTTCTATCACCCATATCTGTTCATATAACACACAAATAAGTTAAAATATCAATTAATCATCAGAATCTCTAATCCCACACTAACTTTCATTTCTTCCTTGATTAACCTCTAAACTTAGGATTAAGAAATTCAAGATGTTACACATATTTTTACAATAACTGGACAAAAACATAATCAAACAGTTTTCATACTTTTAAACAATATTTATATCAACATAATACTCATATATGATTCATCCTACTTGATAGTTTTTTTCCAAACGCTAAATATGTTTTCCAAACACAATATAATTTTTCAAACAAGATAAATGTACACATAATCAATTACAACAAATATATAATCATATAATAAGAATAATTACCTTGTGACTTGAATAACAAGTTCTCCTTTACAGCTCTTTTTTCATTGCTATCTTTGTTAATACAATCTACACCATTATTTTGTAATACTAAATATTGATTTCACAATGAAATCAATAAATAACTTAAATTTTAAACTTAGAAAATTTAAGCCTAAAAGCCCATATTAACACTAATTTAAGGTTAGTGCCCCAAGTCACATTTCCAAACTCCTTTCTAAAATTTTCACGCACTAATAAACTATAATTAAACCTCAATTCAATCCTAACATCCCATTTTCATCAATCCATATTTCAAAATTCGTCCAAAAATATGTTGAAATTTCAAAAATTATCCCCAAGCCTTAAATCATCATTCTAAAGTCTTAAAAACATTTATCCATATTCAAATAAGCATATAATAGCCATAAATTCAACCTAACAATTTAGATTCAACAACAACTCAACCATATAAGGCTAGGGTTTAACTAAAAATTCTCAAATTCAAAATTCAACTTTAAAGAAAAGTTCCATACATTTATTGCACTCCTAATAACCTCAACAACTATAATAAATCATCCTAGATTACCTATTCCATAGAAAAACCCTAATTTAAAAATCATTCTCAAACTCTAAGAAGAATAGGTAGAATGGTAGAGGGTAAGGCAAGAAACTAACCTCAAGGGGTTGTAAGGCTCAAATCTAGCTTTGAGGCACAAAAAAAATTAAGCCCTAGCAGGGTAAAATTGCCCCTTTGTGTTTTCCTCGCCCTCTCTTACATTTTGATTTAATTTTGAAACAGGAACTTTTACTTATGTGTTCAATCACAAATGGTTGAAGCCACTTAAACTAGTTTATCCTCTTTGTTTATGATTGCAAATGGTTGTGCCACTTATTGGATTTAACCACAACCAGGTGTAATTAGAATTATCACATACTTCCTAATTCATCTCTAAACCTCAACTTAACCATGCTAAATACCTAATAACCAACACATTTATATTCCCAGTCATTTATTAAGCTCAACAAACCGCTCATACAAATTCATCCCTTAATCACACCCCAAAATAATTTTTAAATCCTAATCATAAATCCTAAATTCCCTCAATTAATTTCTTAAATAAAAATTAGTATGTTACATAAACTATAGGTTCAAGTGCATTTGAGATTTTAAATTTTTTTTTAGTGTAATGTTTTCCTTCAATTTTTAGAAATGGTGCAATTTGACCCCTACTACTGTTCATTGACTAAAAGATTGTAGAAAAGACCTCAAAAATCACAAAAAATGATCAACAAATTTTTTTTAATATTTTTATATTTTTTTGATTCTTTGTTTGTAATTTTTGGATATTTTACTACAATTTTTATTTTTTTATAATTTTTAAGACTATTTTCTATCATTTTCTGATCAATTACTGATCAAAGTTAACTTGTATTAATGATAAAGGTCAGATTGTACTGTTTTCAAAAGATGAAAAAGAATACAATATAAAAGATAAATTTAAAATCCTAAACATTCTTAAACTTATAGTTTAGGAGCTCAAGCCAATTTTTCATTTAACCTTTAAAAAATATACATAATTAATTTTTCCTAAAATGACATTAAAAATTTTTGATTTTTTTTAATATAAGATCACAAAAAAATTCGTGTAAAATGATGATATCAAATTAAGTCATGCTAAGGTGTAAAAAAGTCTAACACCCATTGGGTGGAAAATAAAAAATCTTGATATTTAAATTATTATTTAAAGATTGATGCGCAAATTTGTGATGTGATAATGAGCTTCAAAAGAAAACTTAAATATGTTGCCCCATACGCCTATGACCCCCAAAAAAAAAAACAAAAACAAAAAAGTACGTCTGCGTGTACAATATGTTCATTTATGTAGAGCAGAATCTTTCGCGTGTTCCTGGAAGGATCCTTATGGGAAAGCCTATGCCCGAAAGCAAAAGAAAAGAAAGTAAACGTACGTGTCGTTCACTTTCATGCTTTTCAAATTTGAATCACAGTCAAATGACGTGTTGTTCCCACTTGTCAGCCCCACTTTCACTTCCTTTTCTTTTCCCCAATGTTAATTACTTTTCAATTCACTATTTGAGTGTTCCTTCGCAGTTGGGTTCATAAAAGTCATCCACGTACTCTTGATCCAATGTCACCCATGCAAAATATTAATTACTTTTCAGTTTATTATTTTATGCTTAATTTCATGAAGTTATGGTAATATATTAACATTTTCTTTATTGTTGATTTCATAAAGTTGTAGCAATGAATTAATATTTTTTTTAATTTTTGTACACCACATGAATAGTAAAAACTAGTTTTAAATACATTTGAACAAATGTCAACAACAATATTGGTGATTGTGAGTTATGCCAAAAATGAAATAGATCTATACTATGGCGTTTATTCTTCCAAAACATGATGCCATGATATATTATTATATTTTAAAATAAATTTTATTCCTTTAAGTTTATCTCAATTATTAATTCCATTTTTAAGTTTAATTTTTATCAATTTAATTTCTTATATTTGTTTTAATTATTGATTTGGTCTTAATATTCAAATAGAAAGTAATATTATTAAAATTCATTGACATGAATAATGGAATATTGATGGTAGCCATCTAAATTATATTTAACTAGAAAAAAACAGTAGACTCATAATTTTATAAAAAACAAAGAACAAAATGTAACATAAAAAATTAGATTGATGAAAAATTAAATTAATTTGAAAGCTAATTTCTTCTTATTTAGTTATATATCCATGTCAAATCATCAACATACTTACATATTAAATTAATTTAAAAGTCAATTTATATAATAATTTAAAAATTGTTAGGAACTAAATCGATTAAAATTAAATTTAAACGACGATATCAATAGTTGAGAGAGGGCCTAAAAGTTTCATTATCTCTTCAAAATATTATATAATTAACTTAAATGTAAGGTATAACTTAAATTAAACATAGACTAGAATGTATGTGTGTTCTTGAATCTTATTACATTAACTTGTTTTTCTATTTTAAAAATTTATAAATAAATGTTTTGTAAATTTTACAAAGTTCTCTTATATTTTTTAGATATACAAATGCTTTTCAAAATTTTACAGCTATGGACCCTCACTCCTCTAGAAAGGCATCTATGTTGGAAGAGGAAGAGGAAGAGGAAGAGAAAAAAAAAAAAAAGCAATGAAGAGGAGGCAGAGTCAAAGAGTGTTTTCGCATAGTGGTTTTGTTTCACTAATGAGGGCTAATTTGGTTAATTCAGTAAGGAATATAACTGCAAATGAGATCCTTGAGCTTGCAGAGGAATATTAGAATTATTTAAACCTGTCTGTCAATATCTTCTTTCTAATGACCCTAGATAAAATTTTTCTTGGAATCCAATGACAAGTTACTTTTGTTGACAATGATGTATTATAAGTTTTGTGTATAAATTTTACTATGAAAGTCTTCATAATGACATATTGTTGCTAGATTGGTTATTACGCTTGAAAGACACAAGCATTTATAAAAAAAAGGAATAATTTTTTTTTTCCAAAAAATAATCAAGTTATGGAAGCATTTATAAGTTGAAATGCTCCCATAGCCAATCAATAGGAGCTTGTTACAGGAGCTCCTACCTATAGAAGCATTATTGTAAGTCTTATCATTTAGAGTGCTTTTAAAGCGTTGTCATACATAAGGAAATATCCAGGCATGAGGTGCTTTTAGAGCATCACGGTAGAGTTTTTGTATTAGTGACTAATTTAATATATAATTAATCTACATTTTAATAACTTGATTTTAGGTCCATGACAATATTAGACTTTTAAAGTTTCTATATATAACAACTATTTAAAATAATTCTTCTGGTAATTTGATGGGAAGAAATTGACTTATTGATTGACTTATAATCATGCTTAAAGAATCTTAAAACTCTTACATCACTGCTACTTGTCATCGAGGAATAAAATATAAAAAGAAAGACAATGACTTTACCTGCCTTGTTAGCATGCTTGGTGCGTTAAAAAAAATTTTTAGAAAATATAATAAAATAATTAGAATATATCAGACTTGGTTCAGTTTCTTTTTGGTGAAATGTAAATTCTATTTTCCAAGAACAAATGCATACAGAAGGAATAGGCACTTTATGGGCTTCTATTCTTACAGTATATATATATATATATATATATTTTTTTTTTTGGGGCCAATGTTGTTACAGAATCTAAACCTTTAGGTGAGTAAAAGATAAAGAAAAAACAAAGGCATATTCTAAAACTTTTAGAAAAATCAAACAATGACATATTCTATTCATCAGACACACAAACACTTCCTCATTGCCTTTGAAAACCTAACAGAAGAAATGACAAAGAAAGAAACCCAGAAATTCGTGTGCAGCATCACCGCCGGAGTCTACTTAGGCCATCGTTGAAGAAAGGGATTGAGGAGCAAGCAACTTCACCTCTTCAACCGATCGTTACCATACATGTTTGCTTCAACGCGACTACAAGTGTCGCAGTGTCACAAATTGGCTCTTAAAACTTGTCTGAAGCCAATTTGTGGGAAGATTGTGGACATTTTAGTCCTTTCATTATCAAATTTATGTACCCTTAAGGACCTGGGTCCTTGAAATGAATTCATGTCCTTTAAGACAACAATTTTTTTTTTTTTTTCAAATGGGAATTTCACAGCAATTTTCTTTTAAAAAAAATGTTTCATTCATTTCATTTTCATTATCCACAATGAAGTTTAGATTTTGGTTCGGCAAGCATTAATTTATCATCATCTCAATCTTTGACAAATAATAATCAGTATTAAAAAAATTAAAAGGGAAGGGAAAATGTGATGAATATAATAGGGTTGTAATTTCAAAAGAATTAAAACAAATTAAAACAGGACTACTCATGGCACATGTGGGCTGACCTAGCCCACTTAACTGGTAAGTGGGTTAAGCTTTTTTTGGCCCATCTTAAAACAGGCTGCTTATGGGTTAAGATGATTAGCCTAATGACTTGACACCGTTGAACAGCATGATGTGGCGCACAGGTGGATTCGATAGAGGCATGACTGAATTACAAGCTTTTGTATCAACGGCGAGAATTTTTATAACTTAACTAAAGGTCTAAAGTTTGAATATTAAAAAATAGAGATGTAGTGGCTTAACAATATGAGTGAGGCAGGCTTAGAATATTGACTGCTGATGTAAATGTGTATATATATATATATATATATAGGAATTGAGCTAGAAAATTTTATTAAGGGGCTGAGATAATAAAGAATATATGATAATTAAAAGAAAACTAAATCTATATACATATCACCAACATAATATAAATATTTCAACGTATATATTTATATTCAATTTTACATATGTATAATAAAATAAATATATACCTTTATTTTTTAAGTTTTGCTCATATTTTTTCTTGGCATAAGAATAATTAATTATCATGTTTATGATAAAATTTTTAGAAATTTTCTTCTCAATATAAACTATCATTAAATTAGTGAATATTTTATCTTCTCCATGAACATTGAATAATTTAAAAGCATTTTTGAGATTTAAAGTTCTGTTCAATATAAAAAAAAAACTCTATTACTTACTTACTAAATTTACTATTTTCTTTCATTTAATAATTGTAGTAAATAAATATAGCAACATGATAATGATGCTCAATTATCACAAATTTTTTATGTTAATGAGATTTAAGTATATCATAGTAAAAAGGGAGAATTGCCAAAAAGACCTTACTAGCAATTTATTTGTTAATAAGGACTTTGAAAATTTTTTAAAACTTGGACCTTCTTTGGCATTAATTCCCGCACACTTTTTCCCTTATAGCATTTGGAAAAATAAATCCACACGCTCACGAAGAACCTACTACCCCCGATCAACTGCATATCCATGGAAGGTCATTGCATCTAGGCAGAAGATAGCGAAGGCGATGACGTTAGGGATGGTGGTTGCCAGTGAAGTTAAAGAGTATTCAGGTGAGTGTCATGGTGCATAAATGGTGGCATTAGAGGACCATCTTAGGGTGTTGCGTTGGAAGTTTGACTTTGGTAAATTTTCCCTGTTTATTCAAATAATTCCATTTCTATTTGAATTCTTCCATTTGTTCTCCCTCTGTAATATTCTATTGAAGTAAAAAATGATTAAGGGGAAAGAAGCAGAGAAAAGGAAGTCTAAGGTAGTGATCGATTTGCACAAGTTTAAGTAGGAATTTTGGGTGAACAAGAAAGGCAAAGGGATGTTTAAGGAAATAGTAGAGATAAACAAATGTGCAAGGGAAGCCTGGAAGAATTTGTTTGAGGAAGAGAGGAGTGAGTAAGGTAGGATTGCAAAAGAAGAAAGAGAAAGGGTAGGTATCTCCTCAACCAAAGAAGCAAAATTCTCGATTCTTCCCAACACAATTTATGAAAGTGGCAGTTTTTGTGAGAAATAATCAACATTTGAAGAGTATGATAAATATAATTGGGTTTAGTAAGATTCTAGATATTAGTTGTATGAAATTACACTATGCTTTATATTCTAAAATTATTAAAGCGATTGACTCAGCAACTTCATCAATATTCATTAGAAATGTAAGGTTAATAATAAATGAGATATTAGTTAATGGTATTGCCTCTTGAGGGGGGGATGTTGTTGAGAAAGTGGCTAGTAGTAACAATGACATATATTTAGAGCCGGGAATAAGGGCCGGACCTGGAGGCCCTATTTAAATAAGGGTTCGAGCTTTGAAATTTTTTTTAAAGTAATCAGGTTTGGCCTTAATAAGCCCTGTAAAAAGGGCTCGAGCCCGGACAAGCCCTCCAAGCTCGGTTAATTTTTTTAAGTAATACAAAATAATAATATAAAAGTAAAATGTGAATTTTTTTTTGTCCAGTCTAAACTTGCCAGTAAAGCATGTCTCACTCGATCAGTCTAAAGTCCAAACTGAATTACATCTCAGCCGCGTGCCTCACAGCCTCAGTTGGTCAGTCCTCACACAGTGACATAGACACAGCTCTCACAGTCTCACTCGGTCTCAGCCTCTCACACAGTGAACCCTAAGACTCCTCATGTCGTCGCCTCACACAGCGTTCAGCTCGGAGCTTTTCCTTCAACCTCACGCTGTCGCCATCGCTCCTCTGCCTCACGTCGTCGCCGGATCCCGCGTCCTCGCCCTCACTCCTTTGCCTCACAGAGTCACAGTCTCATACAGTCACACCTCTCATTCTCATCCGCCTGAATCTACTCGAATTTCCTTCTCTCCTTCTTCTCCGTCGTAGCTCATCGGCCATCACAACTCCCTTGATTATCTAAATCTCTGACTCCTTCTTTTCCATCTTGCTTGTCTCCTTCTTCTCGTCTATACTCTACTCTCCTTCAGACCTTCACGCCTTACGTCTTTACTTCTTGAATCTTGTCTCTCCTTCTCGCTCCTCTCAGCTTTCATAGGTTAGTCAATTTCTAACATATCATAGTTTTTTTTAATTACACATAACCGTGACTTAATCAGTTAATCACCCACCTGATTAACTTTGTTTAACTTTTTGACTTGGATTATATCATAGAAAATAATTTATTCACCTAATTAAATAACAATGTTGTCTCTCTTTGTTTTGATGTTGTGTCCTAATTTTTTGTAAAATAGTGATATGATGCTGTTGTAAAATAGTGGTTTATGCTTCTTTGCACAGTATGTCATCCTCTAGTGCCAAGAGTAATGAAACTAGTAAGAAGTCAGTTGAAGGGGATGGTAAAAGAGAATCAACTTCCACCCAATTTACTACATGTAGTCTAAAACCACCTAAGAAAGCAAAAGGTTTGACTTTAGATGTTTGGAAATCTTTTTCTAGAGTAGTTAATGAAGAGGGGTAGCAAAGGCCAAGTGCAATGGTTGTGGCACTTTATTAGCATGTGGTGGAAATTATGGCACTTCACATTTGAGTCATCATATTAAGTAATGTGTAGCTCTTCTAAAGTTCCACAATGTAAGCTTGATGATGTTAGATAACGAAGGCAACGTAAGATCTAGACAAATCAATAATCCACGTATAAGAGAGTTGTTGAGGATGTTGATTGTTGCACATGATTTGCCATATTCTTTTGTTGAATTTCCTCTTCTTAGGGAGTTGCTTAAGGAATGTAATCCTGATGTTAAACTTATAAGTAGAAAGACTGTTGTGTTAGATGTTAAAAGATTCTATGAGGTACAAAAAGACAAGTTAAAAGTGACGTTATCAAAGTGTCCTAGTAGAATATGTTTGATCTCTGATTGTTGGACTTCTATAATATATGAGGGTTATATTTGCTTAACAGCACATTTTGTGGATGAAAATTGAAAGCTTAATAGTAGGATACTTTCTTTTTCTATAATGGAGCCTCCACATTCTAGACATGAATTAGCCAGTAAAGTTTTGAGAGCTTAAGTGATTGGGGGATTGAAAAGAAAATTTTTACAATTACTTTGGATAATGCATCTGCAATTGATTGTATGGCTGAGATCTTGAAAGAAAGGTTGATTTTGCAAAATAATTTGATTTGTGATGGGGAATTCTTTCATGTGAGGTGTTGTGCACATATCTTGAACTTGATAGTTCAAGAAGGTTTGAAGGTGACAAATGTTGTAATAAATAAAATCCAAGACAGCATTAAATATGTTAAGATGTTTGAGTCCAGGATGAAAATTTTCAAGCAATGTGTTGAGCAAGTTAGTGGTATTGACACCTCAATAGGATTGTGATTAGATGTGCCTATTAGATGGAACTTCACTTATGACATGCTTGAAAGTGGAATTAGATATAAAAGAGCTTTTGTTTGCATGTCTTGTCGTGACACTAATTTTAAGCATTCCTTATCAAATGAAGAGTGGAGGAGAGCAAAGGAAATGTGCATTTTTTTATAACCATTTGCAATGATTACTACTTTGATTTCTGGCACATCCTATCGAACCTCCAATATGTATTTTGGACAAATAGCAGAAGTTGAGATTTTGTTGAATGATGCCATTAGTAATCGTGATCCTGTGATTTCTAGTATGGCAACTAGAATGAAGGATAAATTTGACAAGTATTGGAGTGATTATAGTGTGATCCTTTCAATTGAAAGTGTTTTTGATCTACGAGCAAAGCTTGAAGCAATCAAGTATTCTTTCTCTTTGATTGATCTTGTGGATTACTACATGAAAGTTAATAATATCAAACAAAAGTTGTATTATATCTTTGATCAATACAAAGAGATGGGTGGATCTTCCATTAATGTCATATCAAGTTCAACTCTAATACAAAGTCAACCAAGCTCAAGCACAAGTGGAAGGATGGTAGAGAAGAAAAAGGAAGCAACCATGTCTTGGATTCAACTTTATAGTGTAAGTTCTTATTTATCTAATGCACATTATCTCATTACTATTGGTTTATAATCCCTTATTTCATACTTTTTGTTTTATTTTTTAAACATAGGATTTTCTTAATTTCAAGAGTAAGGATGTTTCTTCCATTGGGAAATCTGAACTGGATTATTATTTGGAAGAAGCTTCTCTTGATGGTCACCAATTTTTAGAATTGGATGTGTTGCATTGGTGGAAGACTAATCAACAAGGATTTCCTAATCTTTTAAAAATGGCATGCGATATTTTAAGTATTCCAATCACTACGGTAGCTAGTGAATCAGCTTTTAGTATTGGTTCTCGTGTTCTAACAAAGTATCGTTCTAGCCTCCTTCCAGATAATGTGCAAGCATTGATTTGTACCCGAAATTGGTTACATGGTTTTGTTTCACCATTATGTGGTAATATTTGTTTTGTGAAATGTTGTCTTGTGATATATGTGATTGTGTATGTTTAATAATAACACAATTTTGTTCATTTTTATTGTAGGTTAGGAAGAAGTGGTTGAAGAGTATATTGATATTGAAGCTTCTCCACCTTCAACAAGTGGACCTACTTTTGAGAGTTTTAATGTTTTATTTGTAGATGATGATGAGGAGGATTTATGTTTTGATAGATGGATATGTATTGTTTGGATTTTTAAATATGTTGTTTAATTTTTAAAAGATTGTGAGGACTTTAATTTTTTTTAATTTCAAAATATTTTAATTAATTTTTTAGATCAGGGCTTTCAGGCCCGACCCTGAGCCCTGAACATAAGGGCCGGGCCTCAGAAAAGGGGTTGAAAATGGAGAACTGGGCTTAATGGCCTAGGCTCTTAAGGGCTGAGCCCGCCCGTTTTCCCAGCTCTACATATATTTGGAGTTTAAGAGGAAGTATGATAGAAAAAGATTTAGTAACCTTAAGAGCATGCTCATGCCAAGGGAGCATGATCAAAAGTTTTAGTCATTGTTTGTACTTTTCACTTATGCATGGGACATTGTCATGCCCTCTTGCATCTAAACTTGTCACATAATGGCTAATGAAGATATGTTGTGATAAAAGCACATTATGTTCATACAATTGGTCCAATCTTATGATGAAAGAGTTGATGAAGAAGGTTGGAGATTATTAGGATGTATTGAGAAGAAGGAAAATAGGGAAATATTTTGGTAGATGCTTTTATCTTTTGATGGTAAGAATGTAAACCTTAATATTTTAATTTAAATTTTGTTTTCATTTAATTGGTTAGCCATGCTAACTCATATATTTTAATGCAGATATTGTTATTTGAGAATTTTTCATTAGTTGATGTTGCACCACTATTACAAAATGAGCTCCTAATATGTTGGGATGATGAGAAAGTCAATGACATTATTTAGTTGAAGAAGTCCAATGTGCAAGGGCTATTGTTATCTTTCATTAATACAGATCCAAAAGTAAAAGACAATGTGTGTGAACTAATGATTCCTCTAATCATCGTATTCAATGCTCCTGTGAGTAAAGGAATTTATGCACACGTAATGGGAATGCTTGGTCATAATCTTGCAAGAGAGAGCTTTTGAAAATGGAACAATAGGGGAAATTAGGTGAAGTAGATCCATTAGGGGCAACACAAGGTGAAAGAGAAACTGAAAGAGAAGGGCAAATTATGAGGTCTGTGGTTGAAGGAGTATTGTTGGATATAAGGGAGAAAAATATTATTGAGAATATGGATATGGATATAAGAGAAAGGGGTAAGTTTGAGCAAAGAAATTGGGGTGAAGCACCTAATGTTGACTTAGAACCAGTGGGCTATGTTAATGAAACAATTAATATAGACTTGAAACCACCTGTTGATTGTAAGGAAACAATTCCCTATGTTTTTTACAACATTACAATTCTAGAAGCTATTTATTCTGATGAAAATAGTAAAGATGAGGTTAAGTTGAGAAAGGCTTAAAAGGTGATAAAATTTGCAATACTTTCACCATTTGTGACAGGCAGGCCTAATGAGGTAGAGCGCATGTCATGAGTATCAATTCATAGTATTATTATATATTTCTATTGTGCACACATAAGAACTTTGAATCACGGCTCATTGCATAAATAGTCATCTTTCATGGACACCTATCAATTATGCACTTCATTATCATATTTCTTACATTATTCTTCACATATTTGTATGCAAACTTATGTGCCAAACTATACTTGTATAATGATTCCTTGAATACGCTCAAAAGTAAGTTCTTCCACTTGGCTGCACCATGCTTAGGAACAGGAGTAGGTGCACTTTGAATTAAACATGGAAGCTCTTCACTTCCCTTACTTGATATAGATCTAACATCAGATAAGCCAAATGACATTTTTATATGATCTAACCCTTGACAAATTAACATAGGTTCAACTTCTTTTTTGCACTCATTTACACATTCAACTATATAAACATGTGCATATTTTTCATTAAGTTCAACTAGTTATTGAACTCTTCCATCATCTTTCAAGTCTACTAAGGTGATTTTACCTAATTCTTACAGTGTGCACTTCAATTCCAATCCTTTAAGTTCACACCCAAAACATGAACACATTTTACTTTTTAACTCATCAATTGACATTAAAGTGCTTACTATCCTTCCATTTGCTCTGCCACCAACATATTGCACCTTCCTTTTTATTAATAATAATCCTTCCCCCTATATAAAAGTAATGGAATATTTCTTTTTGTTCCTTACTCTTAAGGCTCATAAGGATATTATATAAATCCATAATCTTCCAACGTCAAAGGAAAGAAACACTCGTCAATGAAAAATTAAAACATCATCCTATTAAATTCTACATTAGGTGTCACTAACCTCTACAATGTGAGAAAACATATTTATGGGAGGAGCAAGTTGTAGAGCAAATACTTCATTTAACCTCTTTTGAACTCTTTGAGTAAAAATTTAAAACTCAACATGAAATTTAATTGTCATTAAACAAATACCAAAAAAGAAAGAATGGCTAACCTAACAAAGTCAAAATGCAGCGAACCTACCTAACAAAGTTGTCAACTTTGTCGTTGAGCGCAGAGCTTCTTCAGACAGAATTGAACATTGGTTGCTGAGGATCGCGTGCCTGAGAGGAGCTTCTTGTGTGTGTGTGTTTTTTTTTTCAAATGTTATAATGACAAAATGATCATTACGCACATGGGAATTAATGCCAGAGAAGGAGGAAGTTTTAGGAAATTTCCCAAGTCCTTATTAACAAATAAATTGCTGGTGAGGTCTTTTTTGGGCAATTCTCCCTTGAAAAAATCATTCACATAATAAATTTCAATAGCTTGATTATTACATAAAAGCTAACTTTTTTCTAGAAGAACAAATCTTAATCATAAACTTTCAATTTTTGGATAAGTAATTTTGTAAAAATATCAAGCACATAGCATTCAATATATCTTAAGATTTTTGGCGTAGTATTTGAAAATGTTTGTTAGTAATAATTTTCATAATTTTTTAATTAAATATATAAAAATAAAATTAAATGATATCAATATTTTACTAATATAAAATTAAAATAAAAGTTTCATCTAAATACTTGAAGGTTTTTGTAACGTATCAATTTAAAGAATTAAAAATATATAACTCTCGTATTTTATTTTATTTTATTTTATTTTTAAAAAGTTTGGGCCGTGCTGTTCCTTGCCTCCACCCCCATTAACAGTTTAACACACACACCCCCCCTATCAGCAGCGGTGGTTCTCGCGGCGGTCCCATTCTGGAAGATATCGCTGCCGGAATCGAGGAGAATGTTACCGTTTCCGGCAACCTATTCTCTTTCACTTCCTGTGAGACCCTTGGATGGTCATGAAACTTATTATGTCACAGTCGGCGAGTGAGCTCAGAGGAACAGAGCTTGTATGTGTGGTTAAATCAAGAGTTTTTGTTTTTCTAAGTGGACGGTTCTTAAGGGCTTTAATTAAAAATCTTTAATGGATTTATGTGACTGTTTCTTTCTTTGTTTTTTTTTTTGTCCATTATTTGTGCTTTCGTTTTTTCCCTTCTCGTTTTTGTTAGCCACTCATCTTTGACAATTCTGTTGCTGATTTCATTTTGGTTGCTAGCTAACTTCGTCTTGTTCTCAAGTTTAATCCAATTCTTGTTTCTTCATCCATGTTTTTTTTACATTTCATGTGTTTATGCTCAAAGTACTGAGACTCGGTGACGATTTGGGGGGAAGCAATGGTGCAGAATTTTTTAAAACGATGCTTTATCTTTATTTGTTAAGAAATGCTTAAACTAACTTTTGTACCCCCAACTATTCCCCCATGGAGTTGTTTCTAGGCCTGTTCTTGTGGACCAGTCAATTGAAGTAATTAAAACACTAATTTTATGATTAATGATTAAAACTATCGTTGAACTATAATCAAACTGATCATAAACAGAGCATTTTATTAAACCAGTTAGAATATGAGTTTAATTGTTTACTAATTTAATAAGGTGGATTGATTTGACTTTCAATACTATGCTTGTACGTTAATCCTTCCAGATTTCTATGCTTTCCGTTGTTGAGTCTTTTTCACATGAGAACATTATAATTACTCCCATTTCCATTCTATCAAAAAGCATTTCACTGTACCAAGCCAGGCCTTCAATTGAATATGACTCACTTATCCATGTGTATGCGTATGCTGAGCTGTCAGCCACCTCACTCATCAAGTTATCATAAACGCTGGTTCAAGCTGTTAGTCCTCAATAAACAACAAGGATCCAATAAAAAAGAAAATAACTTTAAGGACCTGATTAAAAATGAGGTGAAAATATAAGAACTGTAGTATTATGTTTCCTAATTTTATATTGATATTTTTATGCTTATCGTAAGGATACGTTTGGATTTGGAAAGAGAAGCAGAAGAAAAGAACTAAATTTATGATGAACTTTTATTTTGGAAAATGAACACCTCGTTTCTTATCAGCATTCCTCATTTGTATTATATTCTAAGTACATAATGCTCCAGAGAAAAGAAACCGAACCAAGAACTCCTGACTAAAAGTTCTTTTCCCATTGCAATTGAGCACTATATTTTCTGTAATTATCCTTTTTCTTAAGTCATTTGGTTTAGCTATTTATCTATTCACTCCACTAGTATCTCATAGATTAGTTTAATCAATTGGATTCTATCTATTTAAAATCTACTCTGAAAAGGTAGACTTGATATTCTAGAAGGGATTTTTTTTTCCTTCTACATTTTATTTGGCTAAAGCGAAATTTAGCTCTACATAGTACTCTCAATAAATCCCCATCCCAAATTATCAAAAAATTCTCAATGTATTTTTGTTCTCTCAAGAATGCTTGCAATTGGAATTTTATAATTGACAGCAATACAAGGGTAGCAAACAAGAACATCCAACCTTAGCATTTTTCACCTCTTACTTATATTGAGCAAGTATCAAATCATCTTCTCACAAAATCCGTTGCACATAAACAGTGAAAAATTCAAATAACCAAAAATAAAAAACGATGACAACCAACGGTGGAGCTTCCATCGCCCTCAACGGTGAAAAGTTGTGTAAAATTCTGATACGAAATTCCATTCAAGGAGAGACCCTCAACACTTCAGTCTTCCATATCTGCGTTTGATCCTTTTCTGGATCTAAAATTTCATGGATATTTCTCAACAATCAGGTTATCAGCTTGAAGATCTTCGTATCTTTCATCATCGCAGTGCTCATATTCCATCTAGAGTCAGTCACTGCTAACAACATCTCGCTATATTTACATTTGTAGGCCTTCTAATTATTAACATTAACATTTGATCTTTTTTATTATTTTTTTAAAAGCACTATATATTGCTGATTCCAGATAATAAAATAATATACTTCCAACAAATTCCTCGGGAGGAGCATCATACCAGCATGAGCCAACCAAAACTTTCAATACGCCCTTGAGGCTTCTAACGGTGAGAGAGAAACAATGCATTAATTATGCCATACAAGTTTGAACTGTTATAGCTAACAGAAAACATAATTCCTGACCATCTGTTCCTAAAACACTGGAAAAACAGTCCCTCCCTTTCATCAGAACCCATTTGCAATCAACACCGCCTAGTTTTCAGGGTATCAAAGGGGGGAAAAAATACCATCTATTAACTAGAAGAAATCAAATTCAAGATATTTATCAGAACCTTTATCAGGAATCGACATGTGGTGGACCACCTTTTCACTGCCTGAAGATGCTGGGGAAGGTATCTTCTCATACTCTACAGGCTTGGGTATCTCTGGTGGGGTAGCACATCGGATCAATGCCCAGTTCACACCCTCGAAAAAGGGATGTTGCTTTATCTCGGTGGCCCCGCGCTTATATGCCAGTCTGTGCTGTGGTTCTTTTACAAGCAAACCCCTTATAAGATCCCTGGCTCCAAAACTCACAACAGGTGAGTCCGGAAATCGGAGAGGCTGGCCTACAACATTAAACAATGTAGCTCGGTTCCCAGATCCCTTAAAAGGAGTTTTACCAAACAACAGTTCGAATAGAAAGATTCCAAAAGTCCACCAATCAACTGCACTCCCATGACCTTCACCCTTGATAATCTCAGGTGCCAAATACTCATGGGTCCCAACAAATGACATAGAACGAGCATCGGTAGGCTCTGCAATGAGCTCAGGTAATGGAGTCACTTGGTTTCCAATTTCAGTCTTAGGTTTCCTATCCTTCTTTGATTTGCTAGAGAAGAGCCGGGGTGAAAAGCATGTTGTAGGAGCAACACAAGATGGCTGGATGCAGGAAGGTGGCTCAATACAAGCCGGCTGGACACAATAAACAGGATTCTTTCTTAAAGGCTCCAATTCCGTTGAAGAGGTTTTAACAAGAGTTGGACTGACAGCACAGCGGAGAGAAAGATCAAAGTCAGAGAGCATAATATGTCCATCATCTCTCACAAGGACATTTTCTGGCTTGAGGTCACGATAGACAATGCCAAGCATGTGGAGGTATTCCAAAGCAAGCAAGACTTCAGCTACATAAAATCTGCAAGTTGACAAGAAACTAAAATGTTACTATCAACTCTTTACCCCAAAAAAAAAAAAATGTTACTATCAACTCTAACGCACGTGGCTAGATCAGGCAATTTATTTACCCCTCAACATCAACCCAAACCAGGCTTTAAGAGTATCATCGTCTGATTTCTAGTGAGCAAATGTTGTTACACTCCAAAAAAGACATCAAGAAATCAGAGTACACTCCCAAGTCAAAGTTAGAGTATATTATCAACGTAAATGAAGCAGAACAATCACTGAATAGTAATGAGCTATTAACAATAGATACATAAATATATCAATTTGATTGATCACTAATCAATACATAAAAATATTCTACAGTGGTACAAGTGGTTATGTGAAAATTTTGGATGCAATAATGGCTTTTTATGTTCCAATCCAATCTTGTAATCCTGGCTGTCAGATATTTAGTCCACTTCCTGCAATTATAGGAATCATCCAAGACTTTAAAGTTGAATGCTGTCTTTTACTTCCACGGGTGGACTGGGGAATCTTCCCCCAAAACTACCTATTGAGGTGGGACAACCAACACATTACACACTTGAATACTCTATAAAGCAACCAAACCACTCAAGTTCCCAGCATAGTCCAAGCTTACTTATTTGTTGGAAACATCACATAAAAGAAGGTAAAATCATCCACAAATCTGGTATCCAAAATATTCTGGATTACATGACCAAACTTTATATAGACTAACATAAAAGCAGCCATGTGCTATAAAAAGTAAAATCAGTAACATGCATACAAATTTTTAGGACTCAAAAATAAGATCACAACCTCTCTATATTCTCAATATGACCTGAAGGAGTAACTTAAAGTAAAATGTTCTTTAATTAGTCTTGGTTTCCTCTATGACATAACCAAACCGCAATACAAGAAAGGACAGAGCGCAGCAACCTATGAGCAACCTAATATCTATCTAGGCATAGCACCATGTCCTCAAGGCGTTTTAGAAAAGCATATTTACCCAGCAAGTGCATGCATTAGAATACAAGAATCTACCAAGGAAAAAGAGAGAAATGCATCATATGATAGTGAATTGAATTTCCCTATTTAAGTTACCCATCCTTCAATAATGCATCAATCCTGGTTTCAAGCCAAGAACATCTAGCCACTCAAAATCTAACTTCAACTTGAATACTAGACAGCTTCTAAAGCTAAGTGCTCAGTATCCAAAACTTGGGGCCTGTTTGTTTAAGCTATTTTCATGAAAAAAAAAAAAAAATCTGTTATGAGATTTTATGATGTTTGTTTAAACTTCTCAAAACATTCAGAATCTGAAAATGGAAAAACAGATTTTTGATTATTTTAAATACCTTATGAAAATAATTTAATATAGTAGATGAGAGAGAATGCCATAAAAATGCAGAGATACATGAAGATATAATAAAATTTTAAAATAATTAAATAATAAATCATTATATATATATATATAAGAATCATAGAAATATCATAAAATCAAAAAATAATTAAATAATAGTCTCTTTGTATTATTGTAACCAATCATAAAACAATACTGCTTTTTATAAAATCTCTAAACAACCTAAAAATCACTTATTTTTTACTCTCAGACAAACAGGCCCTTGGTCCTCTTTTAACAAGCATATCGTTGGCATATGCTACCACATCACAACACCACGAGAGGAACATGCATGCAATAAAACACACACACAGGTGCACACGCACACAAATGCACACATGTACACACACACACGTGGCCAGCAAATGTGCGCACACCCACACACAAAAATGACAATATACTTTGGGACAAAGCCCTTTTTCTCAATTATGATGGGGAAACAATAATACCTCAATCGATTACTAACTTTGCAGATGAAAACAAACCACCTATAATGAATAAACTACCATGCAAAATAACGTCTGATTCCCGTTGTAATCTCATCTTGTTAAAAAAGAAGAGACAACATCCCTCCTTCTATGGAATAATTTGAAGGTAGTTGGTGCTATTCCTGAACAACTGTTGAAGCGGGATAAAGCCTTCAGATGGGAGAACTTGGATATTCTCTAGCTATTTCATTTATTATTATTTTGAATTATAAATCTTTCCAATTTCAGCATACTGCATGCTTAAACAGAGAAAACGTATGGATTTAAGAAATAAAAAAAGCAACCAAGCACTATAGTATGACAGAGAACTAAACCACATACAAGCAATCACAGGGCAAAACAAGAACCTGATGTTTTATACAAAGATCAAACAAAATTTGATTCCAAACTTATACGTACTTTACTGCTTGCTCAGTGAAATGCTTCCCTGATTGTTTCTGCCTCAGTGTATGCAAGTCTCCACCAGGGCAGAATTCCATTACCAAGCACGAGAACTTCTCTGTCTCAAAATGGGTATACAATGTTGGAAGAAAAGGATGGTCCAGCGACTGCAGTATTTCCCTTTCAGTCTGAGCACGAAGCAACTTCTTCCGACTAGCTAGTAATGCTTTGTCCATTACCTTCATTGCAAAATAGCATTTAGTTCCACTCAACTCTGAGAGGTACACACTCCCAATATCCCCACAACCCAACCTCTTCAGTAGTCTAAAGTGACCTAAGCCCAGTACCCCATCTCTAGCTCGAACAGCTTGGATGGCTTCCCATCTCATGTCATTTGCCTTGTGAGGTTTGTTTATGCCACTACTAAAGCTGCTACAAGTACTCTCATCACTGACATCACTACTTGTGCTTCCTCTGCAGATACTGCTCTTACCACTCCCAACATAATCAGCTCGATCACTGACTTTGGCACTAACACTGGTTTTTCCAAAACTGCTTGCCCCATCACTAACTTTAGCTGAAACTGAACTGTTCTTCACACTTCCATACTCTGATGTTTTCTTTTCTTGATCAATAGAACTATCCTGCGAACCCCTATTTTCATTAATAACATGGTCAGGTCCTCCACATGCCTGCTCAGGAACAGACGAGGAAGCAACAAGACCGCATTTATTATTCGAGGAATCAGCAAGCCCCTTTTGGTTTAAAATTCCTGTCTTCTTGCTTTCAGAAGTTACTACCGTATTCTTCTTTGATGTGCTTTGCACAGATTTTGATGAACTTTCAGGAGTAGGCAGTTCAAGTTTACCTGATTTTGAAACCAGAGATGGAGAAGGTTGGATGTCTTTTGCCTCTACGGTTTGTTCAGCAGCTATCTTCTGATGCTGTCCGGAGGGAGCTCTTGCACTAGTTTTTGTGTCCATCAGAAATGATAAACCGATTGAATTGATATCAAATCGACCGAATACATAACTGAGAACTCATATTTAATAGCATCTTGTCTTTGTTCAGAACACGAGTGTAACTTAACAGGTAATTTCTTCAATAATAAGAAAGAAAGAACTGTCCAAGAAAGCATTAGGAATTTGTCAGTCAGTTTGCCGCGGTAAGTATCAGAAATCATACTAAATTTACACTAATATATGAACAAACAAAATTTCAGAAATTAAGGAATCATAACTTAATTAGCCTACACTTAATATAAACAAAATGGGTCCTTTGATCAGTAAAATAGTTCTGCTAGCCGAATATATCACAAAAAAATCCGATCAGAAATTAAGTATAAAGAAATTAGCCTACGGGAACCTCAAAACTCCTGCTGGATGAATATATGGTAGTATTCTTTGGGAAAAAGTAAGAAAACATAAAACCCAATTAGTAAATGAAGTGAATTAATTCGTAACAACCAAAAACTTAAGATGCGAAGCTGCATGTATGCTGTGATGAAATCAGTAAAGATTAACAGCAATAAATAACCAACAAAACCATGCAATTCCTTCCCATTTCCCAAACACCCTTACCCTTAAATGTTAAGTAATAACAATCCGAAATCCAAACCATTCCAATAGATTAAAAATACAACAGGATAGGGCTTGGTGGATCAAAAAAGTAAGGTAGCCGGTCAAATTAGTCAATCGAGCAGATGAAGCATTATTTTGGACAGATGGGAACTAAAATTAGCATAACCGAGTACAGAAAAATGAAGATGGGGGGATTAAACAAAACCTCGATCTTGATCGAGGAACATGAATTAGAGTCAAATCTGAAGTAGATCCGGAGCAAAATAGAGGGGAAGATGCTAAGAAAGCAAAACTAGAAGAAGGGGTAGAAACGAAAGAGTAAAAAAAGGGGAAGTGAGGAAACCCCAAAAGAGTACCTAATTTCAAGACTCAAAACTCAGAAGATGTTGCTTTAGCCGGTGGGAGAAAAAGAAGAGAAAAGTCAGAAAACACAAAGGAGAGAGAAAGCTCCTCGACGTCCAGTCTGGAGAGAGAGATGAAAGGGAAGATTAGACTGCGAGCGCCCCTCTCCTCTGGTGGACAATTAGGCAGACAAAGAGAGAGAAGGCGAGGGAGGGGCCAACCAAAGCATAAAAGGAAATTTCTTTTTATTTTTTGTCATAATTTTTAATATGAAATATACTTAATTAAAGTGGACAAATTGGTAATTGCACCGTAAAAAATATACATCATACATTATTATTCATGTTAATCGATACTAATGATATTTATATTACATTTAAATTTACCTTTCTTGTCAGCAATTTTATCTCATAATTATAGTTAACTATCAATTAATTGTTTTTATTTTGGCCCAAACTATCAATTAATTGTTATAACTGGGCAAATTTGACTGTTTCGAAAAAATCAGATTCACTATAATATATATTATTATTCATGTTAATTGATATTAATTATATTTTATTAACATTTAAATTCATATTTTTCAATATTATTGCATAAATTATAGTTAATTATCATTAATTAGTTATTTTAACTGGGCAATTTTACTGTTTGAAAAATCAGATTCACCATAATAATT
>NW_026555558.1:0-60642 GCF_029017545.1 Prosopis cineraria | reverse complement strand
TCCCAAAATCAGACACTTTGGCCTATACTTATGATCCAGGAGTATGTTTGAAGTTTTGACGTCTCTATGGAAGATGGGAATGGAAGCTGCAGAATGCATATAGGCCAGTGCTCCTGCAACCTCACAAGCAATTCTGAGACGGTTGTCCCATGAAAGCTTTGCTTCGAGTTCCTGGTTATGGATGTGATGAGAAAGGGTTCCATTGGGAATAAATTCATATACCAGTAATGGGGCTTCAGTCTCTAGACACCAACCTAGGAGTTGGACAATGTTCCTATGGTTTATTTGGGACAGAATCACCACTTCGTTAATCAAAGTCTCAATCTGGTTTCTCACAATTTCTTTTGCCTTCTTGACTGCGACAATGCTACCATCTTGTAACATTCCTTTATAAACGGTTCCAAATCCACCTTGACCAAGAAACCTACTTTGATTGTAGTTATCTGTTGCTCGTTCCAGCTCATCCACTGTAAAAAGTTTTGCTTTCTCTCGGTTTCCATAACATGATATCTTTTCTTGTAGCAAGAGGCCACCATTTTGCTTGAACAACTTTTCCCGACGGATTCTTTCTTTCTTTTGTTTTAGGCATTGATGTAACTTGTGACTCAAAAGAAATAAGCACAAAAGTCCGGCACCAATACCAGCACCTGCAAGTGAATGATTAAAGTGCAAAGGAGTGATTTTATATTTGCAGACAAGATAAGATACTTTGAAAGTATGGGGTTGTACATCTAGTGATCATCCCAATTACAGTACATGGCAAAGTATCTTCAACCATCCTTGAAAAATGTCACACCATTTTATACAATCTATGATTTGGTCTGCTACTTAAACAAAGAGGAGAGAAGGTTGTGTTGGAGACAATAATCATTGTGGACATCTAAGTTATGTACATGGCACAAGGGGACGGTGAGAGTTGGATTGAAACAAAAGCCGACAGATTCCTTTTAATTTAGGTTTGGGTTATTAAAATTTGAATTCAACTCCAATTAGAGTTTAAACATTTAGTTGTTTGTCTAAAATTTAAACCTCGAGGAGAGTCTGACTGGCACATGTTTCTAGACACAATTTTGCTACCTAAAAGCCTAGTGAGCTAGCGAGGATTTAGAAGAGATTACCTAAAGAAGCAACCAATTTGATGGGGAAACGACGAGCATCTTTTTGAAGATGATCACAATCGAGAGTGTTGAAACTTGAACTCGGAAGGTATTTCTGAGAGAATGAGCAGGTGCAGTAGAATAAATGCGGATTAAGTTTACAGGAAGAAGGTTTGATGGGAACTAAAAAAGTTGTGAAGGGATAGATGAGATCATTTAGATGCAACTTATTAGCGGTTAGCAGAGTCTGTTGATCTGCACCATAGGCCTTTGCGATTGACTCAATTGAATCCCCAAATACAACTGTGTGAAGTAGCAGGAAGGAGACCCCATCTGAGATCTGGTTAGCAGTGGGACAAGCACATAAGATTGGAACTGAAACCTGTTTGCCTGCAGTGGGATCGATGACATAATTTTGTCGAAGCAACATCTGGCAAATGGCAAGGCCTTGATAAGTGTTGTTGGCCACAGTAAAGTAGGTGTCAACTGCCTTCAAGGTATAAGAAGTGGGATGCTGGTAGATTCCACCCAAACAGGAACAATCGATGGGAACAATAACAAGTTGATCGATGGGAATGTTGTTGTTATTGCTGGAGATGTTGTTGATGGAGGCTATGGAAGCTGCTTGGGAGCTAAGATGATTGGCAATGTTAAGAGGGGTATCATAAAGAGGATTGGATCTGAAAGTTACGAAGGAGATGCATGACTTTTGGAGGCCATTGCAGTCATACGCTACTTTGTTTGTGGAATTGAAAGAGCAGTCAACGATATCTTTGAGGTCCTGTTGGCTGCAGCAATGGAGGGATTGAGAAAGCACAGACAGGAGCAGAACGTAGAATGAAAGAATCTTCATGTCTTTAAAGTTAGACGAGAGAGAGTTTTATTGATATTGCTCTGCAATTTGTATGTGTGGGTGTCTATGTGTGTGTGTGTATATATATAATATATGAGTGTAGCTTATGTTTCAAATTCAATGGGAGAAGAAGAGGATTTGAGATAGCAATGTTGACCATTTATTTTGACTTAAAGTTTTACTGTGACTTTTTTTTTTTTTTTAAGAATCATCCGTCCTACTTCCATTTTTTGTATTTTTTTTTCACATTAAACTTTTTAATTTCTAGTTTTATTCATGACATGACTGTGGGGTAAAATTTTATTGAATGTATGATGTGCCCATGCCCCTTGCTTTTTCCTGTAAGGAAAGCGCGCCGTCTGCTTTTGTTGGCGTTAATGAGGTCGCTAGTTGGATCTCACATGGATCTGTGTGTTACCGACTTACCGGTTATATTCTTCGCGATCTTTAATATAAACAACCTTTTGAAAAGTTTTTTTTTTCTAATATAAAATAAAATTAAAATAATTATTTTTTTTAATTTTATCCCTTATTTATTTATTATTGTTTGTTTAAATTCAGTACACTAATTATGAAAAAATTAGCTCAATGACATTAAAAAATACAGCTCTCATAAATTATGAATAATGAGATTTTTAAATATTTTAAAATATGGCCTATTTATAAAATTAATGAAATATATTTTACTTTTTTAATCCTCAAATAATTGTATTATTAAAACACAATATATTTATTATAATTAATCGTTAACTAGCTGATTTTTTTTCTGAATCATTCCTTTTTTAATATAAAATTGTCGGTGTTTTTTTTTCATCGCAAAATTTTTCTTCTCTTTCCTTTTATGTTTTTCTCAAGAACACTATAAAGAGGATATTAGACATTGAAAAGAAATTTTTATTTCTGGAAGTAGAAGACTATGTTGGAATTTATTATCTGTCATCAAATTTTCACTATCTTCACATCTTTTGATAACATCGAATTTTTTGCGGATTGTGCTTTATTCATTTTAAGCAAAGATTATGTATTTTTGTTACTGATCTGCGATACTATATCATTGATATATATTAATAATAAATAAATTTATGTCTGATTGTCTAATTATGCTGATTGCGATCTGCATAGTATATTAGTGATATATAACAGTATATCAATGATGTAGTATCGTAAATCAGTAACATGAAAAATACATAATCATTTTTATCCAAACAAATCAAATACAATCCACAAATATATTTAGACTTTTAGTTTATTAGAGAGAGTCAAATACTTAAACTAATAAACTAAAAAATTATGAATATGTAGCTCCATATCCCCCTCAACGTGCTCCGTTTCATTGATGTATTTCACCTCACATTTGTCTCTTATCGTCGTGATTGTGGCTCTCTCACACTACTGTGTTGTCTCACGTTTGTCTCTCTCATGTTTAATTCCGTCTTCTCTCTTGCAATCATCTCTATCGTTATAGAAATTTCTTATATTTTAAATCTTCTAATATTTGCAAAAAGCAGATATTTAAAGGGCACTTTTATAAATTAATTATAAATTAAATATTAAAAAGATTATTTTTTTTAAATTTAAGAAAGAATAGGTTATTTCTTTTATTTAGTCTCATAAAATGAACTATATGTGTAAATGCCCCATAATTTATTACTATTAATTGTGAAGAAAAATAAAATTAAAAAAATACATATTTATTATCCCTTATTTATTTATTATTGTTTAAATTTTTGCATAATAATTTATGAGAAAATTAGCTCGATGACTTCAAAAAATACAGCTTAAATAAATTATGGATGAGATTTTTAAATATTTTAAAATATAGTTCATTCATTAAATTAATTAAATATATTTTATTTTTTTATCCTCAAATTAAATTTATTATTAAAACATAATATATTTATTGTAACTAATCGTTAACTTATTGATTTTTTTTTTTTTTTTTCTCTGAATCATTTTTTCTCTAAATATAAAATTGTCGATGCCTTTTTTCATTGCAGAGTTTTCTTTTCTCTTCCTCTCTGCTTTTTTCAGGAATACTATGAAGAGGACATTAGACATTAAAGAGGAATCTTCATTTTTGGAAGCAGAAGACTATGTGGGAATTTATTATCTGTCATCAGATTTTCACCCATCTTCACATCTTTGATAGCATCAAAATTTTTGTAAACTATGCTTGATTCATTTTGAACAAATGATTATATATTTTTCGTGTTACTAATTTGTGATATTATATCATTGATATACATACGTATATCAATAATAAATAAGTTTATCTCTAATTATCTAATTATGTTGATCTATGATAGTATATCAGTCAGTGATATACAACCGTATATCAATGATATAGTATTGTAAATCAATAATATGAAAAACACATAATCATTCGCCTCAAACGAATCAATACAATCTACAAATATATTTGAACTCTTAGTTTATCACAGAGAGTCAAATACTTAAAACTAATAAAATAAAAAAATTATGAATATGTAGCTCCATGTCCCTGTTGATGTGCTCCATTTCATTGATGTATCTCACCTCACGTTTGTCTCTCACAGTTACAACTGTAGCTCTTTCACATTACTCTGTTGTCTCGCATTTGTCTCTCTCGCGTCTAATTTTGTCTTCTTTCTCGTATTCATCTCTCTCGTTTCAAAAATTTCTTGCATTTTAAATCTTTTAATATTTGCAAAAAGAAGATATTAAAAGGGTACTTTTATAAATTAATTAAAACTAAATATTAAAAAGGCTATTTTTAAATTTAAGAAAGAATAAACTATTTCTTTTACCTAGTCCTATGAAATGGGCTATATGTGTAAATGTCCCATAATTTATTACTATTAATTGTAAAAAAAATTTTAAAAATTACATATTTTTTAATAATTTTAAAAATATAACTATCATTTCTTAATAAATATTAAATCTCATTTGCGGGTTAAATGACGTTTTTTTTTACTGACCAAGGAAAAATATATAACACACACACACACACACACATCGTTGATGTTGAAAGAGAAGTAAAAACACACATCAGATGACATTAGCCTATACTGCTCGAGAGAGACAAATCCGATTAATGTTTTACATTTAAAATTAAAATAAATCCTCAAATATGATACAAGGGAGAATTTGGTAAAGGATCTGGAAGAAATTCATATTTCTAAAAAAAATTTAATAAGTAAACATTAATAAATTAATGAGTGAAATTGTTTTAACAAATATATGATATCTTCAGAATTTTGGTAAGATATTAAATTATTTCAAGAGTTTTTATTTTATTGATATTCTTCGTTTGTAGAAAGTATAAGGATAAAGAACTTGGTTTTTCCATGTAAATTAACCATTCTTCCTACTAAAAATTAAAATATGATTTGCCCATATCATTAGTACTCTTGTTACCATCATATAGCATTAATTTTTTTGCCATTATTGATTCCTGATCCTTATAAAAATATTTTCACATTCTAATATTTTTAATTTAGAAAATCATGAGCCATTAGTGTTTCCTGTTCCACCAAGCCTAGATCTTTAGGGACGCGGATTAGACTTGACTGAATTAAGAAAATTACATTAGACTGGTATTAAACTTGACTGATTTGATATGAGAAGGATTGGATTAGTTGGTCAAAACAAAAAACAAAAAAAAACAGAGAGAGAGAGAGAAGGATTGGATTAAATAAAGTTTTGGAAAAAATGAAAAAATTGCCAATAAGTCTCTCCTTAGGGTCAAAATTGTACTGGAAGACGAGTAGGTTTTGGATAGACTTAAGATGTAAGCAGATAGGCTTGGGATTTCATGACTATTTGCTTGCACCATAAGCTTATTTGCTGGTACCTTAATTCTTTGGTCTTTCAACATAGTTTCAGTCTCAAGGAGAGACTTATTAACGATTTTTTCAAAATAATCCACATGTCATTATAATATTTCTCAATTTTGTATTAAGTTTCTATTATTTATTTTTTAATAAAATCTCTATAGTTTAATCTAATAGATAAGTTAATTATGTATATTTAAATTATTAATGAATGATTAACTTTCTCAAAACATGACCAATTTAAAATTTATAGAAAATTTGACTTGATATTTTTAGCAAAAAATTATTTAATACATTGTTTTATATTTTCATTAAATTTTTATGAAAATTTTATGTGTAGAAAAATTACTAAGAAGACATAATCTAATTATATAATTTTTTGAGTTATAACAATTGTGTTATTAATTCTAAAGATATATAATCTTTTAATAAAAATATAAAAGTTCTTAATTTTATTTTTCTAATGAAAAATTTTCGGATTTTAATCTTTATGGATTAACAAATCTAATAGATTAAACTATAAAATTTAAATTAAAAAAATTAAATTACATGGACCTAATCCAAAATTTAAAAAAACTATAAAACCTGCAAATTATTTTTTTTAAAAAAAGTTCTGTATGCTCTTCATTTTAATACCTTTATGTATGCTTAATTTCTATCCATACTTTCAAATTTAAAAATCAAATTTTAAATTATAATTTTTATATTACTCATTTTAAAATATGTATTCTTCTAATCCTATTTATAAGTCATTTTTATCATATTTCAACAGAATCAAGAAAAATCTTAAAATTCATCAATATTGTTTAAAAATTTAATAAGTTTTTAACTTTATCCCTTTTAAGTATATATATTTTAATAACTTATTTTTTCATCAACATTAATAAAAGTTAAAAGGACAATTGCAATTAAAGAATTTTTAACAATTCTGTAGACCATTGGCAATTAAAGAAAAAAAATGATTTATTGATTCATCATCGATATTTCAAAAACACACAAAGTGAGAAATTTATTACTTGGCAATTAAAGGATAATAACCTATCCTTTGCAAACAATCTCTGGTTTCTGCAACCAGCAACACAAATAAAACAATGTATAGGAAGATTATATTTCCACAAACAAATGGGACTTTCTACCTAATTTCTATCATGGAAACATTTAAAAATTTACTTCTAAAAAATATAAGTTTCCTCGAATGCCAACTCACATCATTTGGGGCATTATAGATCCACACATATTCCTCCTATTAGATACACTCATTAACCCATTTAACCCATCAATTATCCTGTTTTTTTTTCCCCCTCAAGAGCCCAAAAGAGCTTAACAATGACTGCTTGAGTCAAAGCTAGTATTGTCAAGGCAAGTGAATTGTGATTGAGAAATTACACAGACAAGAGCAGATGTAAAATGAAGGAAGCTTCATATCTTCATGCTAGATATGAGTTTAAAATTCAATGGGAGAGGAAGACTTGAATGTTTATTATATTTTGAACAAGTAATATAATAATACATTTATAAATAATTCCACAAATTCTTTTCTTGCAAATAGAGGGAAAAAGTAGAAATCTACCTATCTAATCCATTTGTTTTGTGTGTGAAGCCAAGATGCCAAATCATATTAGGATAGTTTCATTTTATTTCTCAAATCTAGATTAACTGATAATTTCCAATATTAAATGATTTATTAAAAAAAGCAGCTTTTAATCCATAGGTGTTTTCTGAAATAAGGCAACCTCAATTGCAATAGTACATCAATATTCAATGGTTAAAGTTGACCAATTGGCATTGAACAATGAAATGGTGACTAAATTACATTCCAAATTTGTAACTGAAAAGCGAACGGCAGACACTAAATAAATAAATGATTCATTTCCTTTTTTTCTTTTTTGATACAGGAAAGAGGAGCAGCCTATATGCTGCTCATATTTAAAGAGTCTTTACCGAGGAGTGCACTAATCTCAGAAGGATCACTAAATTGAGGAAGCCCAGGCCAAGCTTGCACAGCTTTTCGAGCCAAGTAATCTGCAACACTGTTTGCTGACCGAGTCGTGTGCATGGTGGAAACCTCCCAATCACATTGTATGATAGATCTTATATTCTCTATCAGTTCCTTGTCTGCGTGGGGCTCAATATTACCACCCTTTAGTAGGTCAAGTGCTTCTATAGCATCCGAGGCAAGCATGATTCTGCGGAAGCCCAAATCCCAGGTTACCTTAGATCTATGAGAATCGCCCATAGTTCTGTCTGCAAACTAGTCGATCCAACAGATCCAAGCATGAACCCAGCAATGAACCGGTCTCGATGATCTCTGAGAACTCCCCCGCAGCCGCCTTTTTTTAATTCTTGGGAGGTACGAGCCATCCACATTAACTAATAACTAGGATCCAGCCATTAGGTGGTGCTTCCCATCTTCTCGAACTGCCATGAGGTTTTTGCCCATACCAGTTCAGTTTAGCTACTTGGGAGACGACACCAGTCATACTCTTTTGTATAGCTTTAGCTTGTGCCAAAACCTCTTCATTAGGAGTCGGTTTTCCTTCGACCACTAGTAAGTTTCTCCTCTTCCATAAAAGCCAGCAAATAATGAAAAAGAACGCTTGCTAGTCATCGTGTTTATTACTTCCATTGGCTTTGAGATTCCAAAGCAGCCAGTCACGTAGGTTCAAAGTGAAGAAGATACGTTTTTTATCAGGTCGCACCACAGAATTCCATAACGCACAGGTGTTTGGGCAATCTCGAGGCGTGTGTAGTAAGTCTTCAGCTTCTTCCTTGCACCATGAACACATGTCATTGGTTGCCATCTTCCTCCTGCAACGTTCCACATTCGTCAACAGCTTGTTATGTCCAATGATCCAAGCAAAGGTTCTACATCTCTACGGCACTTTAAGTTTCCAGACTTTGTTCCAACAGAAAACGTTGTTCTAGGTAGGTGCATGTAATATGTTATAAGCAGATCGAATAGAGAACTGCCCGTTATGTTCCCATTTCCAACGGATCTCCTGAGAATTTTCTACAGTTGCTATTCCATCCTTGACGTTTTTCCAAACTCCTTTTATTCCTTGCCAGACATTCGACCCAGGACGTTTTTGTTGGATAGAAGGTATTCTATCATTGCCACATTTATATTTCGCCCGCATAACACGCACCCATAGATCCTCTCTCTCTCGCGGTTTTTTTTTTTTTTTACCATATTCCATCCCAGTTTCATCATATATGCTTGGTTTTGAGCGCGAGCATTTCAAAGTCCCAGCCCTCCATAATTTTTCCTTTCACAGGCTTGTTCCCAAGAGACCAAGTGAGTTTTCCGCTGTCCATGATTCATTTCTTCTTATAGACAAATTAAAAATAATTAATTAATTAATCCTTGTATTTTTTTCAAAACACTTTCCTGTATTTTTAAAAATGTATAAATTAATTAATTCTTATCGTTATTTCTCTTTGCTTAACTAATCCTTATTATTATTATTATTATATATATATATATATATATATATTAGTAGGTTAAAGTGTACTTTTAGTCTTCTAACTTTATATAAAGTTTAAATTTAGTCTCTAAATTTTAAAAAGTATTTTTCATTTCTCTAACCTTAACACCGGCTATTTCAAATGACTATTTTTTATGCTAATCATTGTTATTTTAGAAAAATTAAACTTAACATGTTAATATTTAAGAATATTTTATTAATATTCAAAGTTTAACGCATAAATTTTTTTATGATGAAACTAATAGTGTTATGATTAAAAAATTAAAAAAATACTATATAAAATCAAGGGACCAAAATGAAATATATTATATAAATTTTAAAATTGAAATTATACTTTAAGCTATATTAATATTAGTTTGTATGTATCTCAACAATAGTTAAGTATACTCCTTCTTTTATTTATAAAGCATTTCATTTATTATTATCACAATTTTTCTTTTTATCTTTTGATAAGAGCAAATATGTTATTAAATTATGTCTATTTAATAAAAATAAAATTTTTAAATTTTAAATTTTTAAACAAAACTAAGAAATGAGGTGCATGATCATATAAGTTGTAAATTATTTAGCATGAAGCCCAAGCATTCAAAAGGATGAAGTAGCAATGTGCTTGCTGAGTTCGATGTACTCTAACATGCACGTGGGATTAAAAGTTTAATATTAAATTTGAATAATTTATATTAAATTTGAATTGTCTAAATTGATAAACTAGCAAATTTGTTAATAATTTTTATAATTTTTAATTTAATAAATAGAAAATTTAAATTTAAATTTAAAACTTTAAATTTGGTCAATACATATATGCATATGGGGGTGGGTGGAGAGGCACCTAAGCGGAGGAAAGCTAATTTTGTAAAAGTGTATGGAATACAAAACAAATGAATATGCACTCAACTCTAAAAAAAATTAATAATAAAATTACAACAATTATTATTCTAATTATATCAAGATTTCTTTCACCACCAATTTTACGTCTTACTTTTTTGAATAGTCTTGAAAGCGCAATCGAGCTTCAAGATTCTTCAATCTAACTTCAAGTATCCAGCAATCTTTCAGTAAACATAAGGTTGATTTCCACCAATAATTGCTTTGATTGTTCTCATTTGTGCCATAGGTTGTTGATGGTGAGAAATACTTAAATATTGTTCTCATTTGTGATCTATCCAATTAAAATATTTCAAGTAGTCTAAATAAAATATTGTATGACATTTTTTAAATTAATTTTATTTTTATAACAGAATGCACATTTGATTTCTCATCTTTTCTCTCTCTTTTACCATTAATATCACAATTAATTTATATTTAATACCATCTAAATGTTATGTTTTTATTGGACAAATTGCAAATGATGTGGTTGATTTGGTCTACTTAAGTATTTCTCTAATGGTGAGATTGCATAAACTTGTTTTAATTTGGTCATTAGCAACAAGATTCAAGGGGTTCTTTTTTTCCAAGTGGTATATGTTGAACTTCAAACACTAGCTTGAAAGTTTTGCAAATCTACTTGGAATATTGTTGAAATCTTGGGGAGAGCCTAATCTCCATTTCTTTATCGTCATTTTTTCTTCACTTTCCAATTATAACCATTGATATCACTGCAATAAATAAATCTATTTTAGTTATAAATTTGATGAATGATTATGATTAAGAAAGTGCAAAAGGAGGATAAAAAATGAAGAGATTCCTTGAAATCTTGGCTCCGAAATATCATTTGTGAAAACGGCACCCACTACAACAAAAAAGAGTTTTTTTATATCGATTAAAAAAAGATTTTTATGCTGGTTAAAAAGTCATTCAAGAGATGGCCAAAAAAATAAAATGTTGTGGGGGGTATTTTTTACATTTGTTCTCCAAAAACTGTCATTCAAGAGATGGCCAAAAAAATAAAATGTTGTGGGGGGTATTTTTTACATTTGTTCTCCAAAAACTGGTTATAAGCATAACTGATGTAGAAAATATTCTATCAAGTCTTTTTATTTGTGAATGCAGTTGAATTTCAAGAACATTTCAAGGGGGTTATAATTTATGTGATAATTGAGGATCCCCCATAAAGTGAACGAAAGCAGATGAGAGGAAAAAGTTCAAGTGCTATGCATTTGCTTTCTGATGATAAAACCATGAATGTTGTCTGATTATAAACACACAAACAACATTTGCTTTCAGATAATATTTCAATAGGACTTTTTGAATGTTAAAAGCATTATCCAAACATGCTTAATAAAAAAAAAACTAGACAATGAATTTTTTTTCCTTTATCCAAACAGTTGAACTTAAATAATGATCATTAGAGAACATCACAAACAAAATTGACTTTCAATGATGACTTGCTGAAAAGTCATCACTAAAAATTTTCAACGACAACAAAAAGTTACGACAATGTTATCATGAGAGCTTGTGTCATTGATTCAATATGTGGCGATGATAGGATTCGCCATTGAAAGTTAAGAATTGACAATGACAAATGTAGTTGCAGAAACCACACATCAGCAGCGACTATTTTGTCGCTGCTAAATGTTAAGTATTATCAGTGACATTTGTTGCTGCAAAAACTATCAATCAGCGACGACATTTTTATCACTGCTAAAAAGTAATGTTAATTTTACCTGCCATGTGGTGCTATATCACCCCGCCATGTGGCGCCTTGACCTCACACCACGTGTCATCATGTCACTAGTTTATATTTCTATTTGACAAGTTGTCTCCTCTAAAGTTTGAACCCATGGCCTCCTCCTTTTGTGTCCAACCATTTTGTCACTGAGTTGGAATGAACCTGCAATCTATTATTGCATAATTAAATATGTATATAGATAGATATATTATTAAACTACACAAACACACACATACATTAAATTTAAATATTATAAAATATCATTACTATCATTAAATATTGCAATTTAATTATTTTAATTTGTTAAAATTACAAATTATATTATTTATTTTGTCTAAAGTAAACTATAAATATAGTTGATACAATATCATTTGTATTATTTATTTTAATTTTTTTACTTTTTGAGGTTGTTATATTATTTATTTTAATATTCATATTTATAATTATAATATAAAAAGTATCTAAGAATAAATAGTAAAAATATAGATGATATACAGCTAGTTTATAATTATTTATTTTTTTACTTTTAATTAACAATAACTCTTAAGTAATGTAATTGGCTTGTTTTACATTACACTTTACTTTTTTAACTATTTTTCATTTTTAAATTATAATTTGATAAGAAAATTATGCACTATATTATCTATTTTTTTTATATTTTGTCGCCAAATAGCATCAAACAAAAAAAAATCATATAGCATCACATACATAAATATATTTCATATATTGTAAAAGTTAAAAGTGAAATTTGAGAATATCTCATTTTTTTCTTTTTATCTTTTTCTTTCCTATCATTAGCCATCAAATTGGGAATATCTAAACTAGTATCAAGCTCTAAAGTTACTAATATTAAATATAAAATTTGAATTGAAAAATTAGATTAGATGAAATATCATTTTTGAATGAATAAATTTAACTATCACATGTCTAATTATTATAAACAAGTAATGTTATTATTTAAAATATCAATTTAATCATAAAACATTTAAAACTAGAGACTCATTACCACATTATATGCATTCTAAATTAAAAAAATTAAACATTAGATTTTTGAATGGATTTATCACTTCAAATAGGGACATACATTAGTCAATTCAGTTAGATTTGACATTAATTGACCAAAATCAATCAACTAAATTGGCCTAAATAGTTGGATTGAATCAAACCAAACATTATTTTATAACAAAAATTGATGTAAAATAATATGGTTTGGTTTAATTCTTTACTCTAGCTCATTAGCATTAAATAATAGTTTAACTTTATCTTAAAATAATATCATCATTTTAAAGTTAAATTTAACCATAAAAATATATTAAATGAAAACTTATTATGTTATTTTATATATTTATTATAAAATTATAATAATATAATAAAATTAATGTCTTAAAAAGTTAAATATTAGACTAAATAAAAATAAAAAATTATAATGAAAATAGAAAATCAAACTTTCGGTAGTGACTTTGAATGTCACTATTTTCAACAGTGACTCAAGAAAGTTGCCGCTGATTATCAACTTTTAGTGGCGACATTTGTCGCTGAAACTTATAACATATTTATTATAACATAAGTTTTTAAAAAATTATAACACATTTTAAAATATATTAACAATTAGCGGCGACTCTAAACTTTCGACAGCAACTTATATGTCGCTATTGAAGTTGACATGCACTTATCGCCGCTGAAAATCTCACATCATATATTGCCACCAGTAGTAATTATATATTGCCACCAGAAGTCACCTTTTTAGCGATGACTTTGAATGTCGTCACTGAAAATCATTTTTTTGTAGCAGAATAAGTAACCTCCATAGAATTTTGTGTCTTTACCAGTGCTTTGAGCACTGCAAAGGTGTAATTTAGGCCAAATTCAATAAGTTTGCCTGAATAAGCTCGAAAAAAATTTTAAAGTCTAACTTAAAAGTTTAAAATATTTTTTTATTGCTAGCTTATTTGAGCTATCCGAGTAAAACTCAAAGAAATTTGAGCTAAGCTCAAACCTGAATGAGTTTAGCATGGCTATCTATTTTCCTCTTTTAGTATTAAAAGATAATTTAAAATAAGATAAAAATTGAAAGTATTAATTTTTTAAATAAAAATTGAAATTAGATAAAAAATTAAAATAATACTTAATAATTCTGATATTTAAGCCAACATAAATAAGCCTAAAAACCCATGAGGTTAGCGCTAGACTTAACTCTATGAGCTTTATATATATATATATATATATATATATATATATTAGGGCATTTTAAATTGGGTTCGTCAGAATATTGGCTCTACTGAAACCTCTCTCATTGTGGATGTCTTCTTTCCATTGAGTCTTAGGCATCTCATTGCAAGATTTGATTTCCCAAGAAGATCATCTTTCCTCCCTTCATGAACACATCTTGCTTTTAAATCTGAAAATTTTGATTATTCTTCATCAAAGAAATGAATTCCGCAACAAGGTTTTGACCCTGGCTTTCTTCTGAGAAATCATATTAGGATAGTTTCATTTTATTTTCTCTAATCTAGATTAATTTATAATTTCCAACATTCAACGACTTACTAAAAAAGTAGCATTTAATCCATAGGTGATTTATTTTTCTTTTTCTTTTTTGGCCATGAAAGATGATACTTTCATTAAGATGAAAACAAAGAAAACAAACATGAAACAAAAATCCAACAATGAAAAAACCTACAACAAAATACAACCCAAAAAAGCACAAACCAAATCCTAATAACAAGATCAAGGCAATAAGCTGCAGCCAAGTTTGCCAAGAAAATATCTAACCAAGAAATGAAGTTATAAGTATAACTATAAATTTTTTGAAATAGAATGCATATTTAATTGAGTCAAGGCACAAAAGTATTCTCGAAGTTTTTATCGTTAGAACTCCTCACATTCTTAAGTTCTTGTTTTTTTTTTAAACAATGTCATCCCAACATTTTTTAAAATGGTACAATGTTGCTATGAGGTAATAGATTAAAACTTTGACGGTTAGTTTGACAGTGCTATGTTGTGTTGGCAGCCACGTGTACATGTTTTAGAAATTAACCAAAAAAAAAAAAAACAGAGAGAGAGAGAGACTAATATGTGGGTTGACATTCTGCTTCCTCTTCGGTCTTCATTGCTTTCAGAAATGAACATGAGCGAGGGCAACGGCTATGGCAATGCAATGACATCGAGGAGGATTTCGCAGCCGCAACAGCCGGCGAGCTTCACCAACGACTGCTCATTTAATTTACGACAGAGACATGTGCTGAGCCGAGCTTCACTGTCTTCCTGGTTTTCTCATGCACTCCTGACATGGATTTTTGGCCATGAATCGAGTTGTGGTTCTTTGGTGAGTAATCACCACTCTTAGCATTTCTGTCACTGAGTCAGATAATCCTGTTGGATATTATAAAATATTTTTGAGTATTTCAAAAGGAATTATTATAAATTAATAATATTAATTATTATTTAAAGTCTATTTATTATTTTGTAACGTATAATTTAAACAACATTATTATTTGAAACCGTTTTTAATTGTGATTAAGATGACTTTATGGCCCAGAATTATGAGATCTGCCTATAAAAGGCAGTACTTGCCACATGTTCTGTAGGAGCTTTTGTGCTCTTAGCCTTTCTCTCCTCTTTTATCACATTGTTTCTTTGTGCATATACCTGAGGTTATTTTATGAATTTCTGTTGTTCTGTGTCCCTACTTCTAGTAGGAAGAGTCTGTTTAATCCTGGGGAGCTGCCGCGCAATCAACCCGATGTGGCGGAATAGCTCTTAAGGACAGTGTCCTTGGGCATGACTCAGACTAGATTTCACCAGTTGTTGCCAACAATCTTAAGAGCTATTGCCTGCAAGTTAATCTTGTTTGGCTACTTGATGGTTTTGGATCCGGTGGAAGCATGTGATGAGGCAGCGAGATTCGATGATGTTGATGAACAAAATTGAGTACTGGGGCACATGTGAGTAAGCATTGGTTGAAATGGGCAACGGTGGATGGGAACACCAATAATCCCAAATTTGTCCCAAAATCTGGACTCGCTTAAGACCTCAAAGCACCGCATTTTGAGTGGAAAGTCCCAGCATGTGAAGACTGATAGACATTGGAATCAAACAAAGCATGGCTATGTTGGAGTCTTCAAAATTAAGTAGCAGTTCTCTCTTCAAGAAGTAATCCACATGGATACTGGGAGCACATTTAACTAATTCGGATGGGTCCTACAAAGGTAATATTTCCTTTCAACCTCAATTATGCGGTAGAGTAGCTATATATATATATACACACAGCACTCGATAAAAATAAAATGAGGTTCATAAAGACATAGAAACAAGATAATGAAGCTTTCTGGCTGTGAACTGAATGATAAATAGGACCCACACATTTCAATGATTGATAGAGCATTCATTCATACCAAGCCCCTTTGTTCAAGGGCTCTTGCTCTGCTGTGTTGACAATTCTGCGTAGAATATTGTCTTCAAGTCTATAATTTTGTTCTACGAAGGCAAAGTATTTAGTCAAGTGTTTGAATTAATCTTATTTTGTGGTTTTAGGCTATTTGTCATTAATCTGTAATAAAGTATTGTAATGACAAAAATAGCATTTATATCTAATTATAAACCGTTATCATTTATTGTAGTAAAGTTTTTTTTTTGGGGTTTCATGAAACTATTATTCTGTTAAATGCCGTTGATAGTTTAGTGTTCATTACAATTTTAAATGGGAGTAGACTATAGAATGGTTAATGTTTTGTTTGTTTTTTTTTTTTTTGGAATCTTGAGTATTAGTAATTGAATGAATATTTTTGTAGTCACTTTTAGTCTGACGAATTGTTTTAGAAACATAAATAAAAGTATATCAAGTCATGGATATACATTTTATTTCATGAATACAGTCTAGTCTAGTATTATTATTATTATTATTATTATTATAGCAATTGTTGTTTTGCTGGCTAAGTCAAGGACGTAGCAGTCCAAATATGAAAGAGATCCTCTCTTGAAAAATGGAGTAAGTCGGAGACGTTATCTTCTCTTTATATTTAATCTTCATTATTTTCAATGATGGCCATATATTGATTTGTCAAAAGAGACCTCGAGTACGTTTATAATATATATTAGCGTTATATATGGTACATTTATAACTAGATTGCATTCATTTCAAATCTTAATTGTAATAAACGTAAGAAGGTATTCAATTACCATATATTATGGATTGTTTATGATAAAATATAATGAGCATTCCGTTTTATAAATATTATTAAGAATGGAACATAATGTTGGAGACTACGGGAAAAAAATGTTGCCGTTGGTTTCTTAAAGAAGTTTAACTATCATTTATGTTGACATTGAAGTATTGGTTTGGTTTGTATTAATTTATCTACTCACAATTTTTTTTAATTTGTGAGTTATAAATTCAATCACATGAGGTGTGATTAATTGTGTTGATAATATTATTGTCCTATGCGGTTGTGAAATGCAAAAAGGATTTGGAACGAAACGCACGGTTGATTGCATACTGTGTAATATACTTGGAGTATAACAAATATGATGATAAGAAAAATGTAATGACATGATGAGATTTTAATTTAATTGATATGGTAAAGAAATATATTTCAAATATTTGAAAGTGTGGGGGTGCCTAGCAAAAATATTTTGCTTTACTCTAAAAAAAGTAATTATTTATTATATCATAATATTAACCTTATTTTATGAATGCCAAGATGGTTCTATGTTGTGATTTAGAGAAAATATTATATGGAGGCTTTATTATTTGCATAAATACAAAAATTATGATGTATCATTTTGTGTGGCTTGCACCAAGCATTGTGATGGTGGCACAATAGTTAATCATTTATATAGTATAGTAGATAAATGTATCTTAAAATAGGTGCATGACTTATTTAATTATCTTGGTGTGAATATTCATTAATGTGGATGATGATTTGTTTATGAGTGTTTTGGTTCTATGTGAAATAAATGAAATTATGAATTATGAATTCTTGCTGTATAAAATACGTGAATATTAATTGAATTATAAATTCATATGAAAAAATCCACTAGTGACTATTCACTCTCAGTAGTGATATAATGATAGGAATATAGTGGAGTCTAAGCTCATTAAATTAAAGTTGGATTGGAGGCTAAGTTGCTAGAGATCTTCTTAGCAATTATTTTGTTGTGTAAAACTGACACTTAGTATTGATGAGTTCTTATTATGCTAATATGTCATTTAAAAAATTGATATATTTATTGCTCAATTTGTGTATGCACGAATTTTTAAGAGTTTGTTGCATTAATAAATATTAATCTCATGACATATATTGCGTGAAAATTAAGCATTTCAAGTAATCTTATAAGAGGATGAGATGATTGAGTATTTGATGGGTATCATAAATATGGGTACCATGAATTGTGGATTTCCATTGTATTAAAACAATACAATGACGTCAACTGAATTTTATATTCAGATGAAGAAAAATCTATTAGTAGCTAAATAAAATATTATTTGAGCTAGAGTTTATTACTCTGAAGTTGGCTAATAATGAGGCTGAGTAGTTAAGAAACTTCTCAAAGAATATTCTACTATGAGTAAAACCGACACAAGCCATATCGATGATTTGAGATTACCAAATAGTAATAGTCATTGTAAAGAGAACAATGGCATATATAAATATCGTTTGAGATATAATTAAGCATGCTAAAAGAGGGAGTTATCTCAATTGATTATGTGAGATCAGATATAAATCTGATAGATCCGTTAACTAGCCCCTAGGGAAGAATTTTAATTATTTAAATGTCGAGGGGAATGGGACTTAAGCCAATTTGAAATTAACGGTGATGGCAACCCAATCTTTGTGATTGGAGATCCCATGAAGAAGGTTCAATGGGTAAGAACAAGTCACTTGTTAGTTCTGCTAGCACTAAATTTTTGTCCCTTCCTATGGCTTGAGAAAGTGCTAGAATGCATTGATCGGAGGCTGAGTGAAAGCTCTTAATATTTTTCATAGTCCTTATGGATGGTGTATTCATTGCAGATACACTTGATGAAAACACCTATACAAATGTGGAGTGGGGCCGCTCCTATGAGATCGTGGCAAAATATCTAGAGCATTTGTTAAAACCAGGCACGCGCATGGCCGATAACGTGCAAAACCGTGATAATAATGGAAATTGTGGGGGTATAATCCAACTAATAAGACCTCTATCACACAACCAAGATCTGTTGGTTCAATAACAAAGTTACACCGACTTTTCTGTGTGTTAAGTTTTATTGGTTTAGGTTTGGTTCAAGTCAAAAAACACCAAATTCGAAGTGATTATCTTCCGTGAGAATAACTTAGATGATAATAGTCCTTTTGACACATGTGGGAGATTGTTACAATTGTGTAAAAAATGAAAGTCCCATGTTGCTCAAATGAATGAAAGCCTTAGTTTATAGATACTAAGATGTGAACTTGAGCTAATAAATGGGCTTAGAGGAGAAATGAGCTCTCGCATACAATTGCGCATGAGTTAAATGTGGTATTGGGCAATTTTTAAAATTTTGGAAATTGTTTTTAGAGATACAAAATTATTTGTATAAGATAGTTCTTCAAAAATTTTCTTACTTTTGAAATATGTGGGGGATTGTTGGATATTATAAAATATTTTTGAGTATTTCAAAAGGAATTATTATAAATTAATAATATTAATTATTATTTAAAGTCTATTTATTATTTTGTAACGTATAATTTAAACAACATTATTATTTGAAACCGTTTTTAATTGTGATTAAGATGACTTTATGGCCCAGAATTATGAGATCTGCCTATAAAAGGCCGTACTTGCCACATGTTCTGTAGGAGCTTTTGTGCTCTTAGCTTTTCTCTCCTCTTTTATCACATTGTTTTTTTGTGCATATACCTGAGGTTATTTTATGAATTTCTGTTGTTCTGTGTCCCTACTTCTAGTAGGAAGAGTCTGTTTAATCCTGGGGAGCTGCCGCGCAATCAACCCAGTGTGGTGGAATAGCTCTTAAGGACAGTGTCCTTGGGCATGACTCAGACTAGATTTCACCAGCTGTTGCCAACAAATCCTACCTATGCAATTGAAAAGAACACCTCAAGTATATGCTCACGTGCAACGCACGGGCAGTGAATGCTAGTTCATTCAATGGAGAAAGCAACGTCCTCCTGGAAGTCCTTCTTCTACCATGAGATTCAATAGAGAAAGTATTCATTCACCTTCTTTTACAACATCTTCCATCCATTGGATGTTTCTGACTAGGCCAGAGAACTCAGCTAGCTAGCGTCTACGAGATTATGGGAAGCGATGGGTTCTGTTGAAGTTGGTTTTTGAGAGGGGAAGAAACAAATAATGAAGAATAATGAAGAAGCGTGGGGGAGAAGAAGAACAGTGATGTGGATGATAACAACGGTTAACATGGCCAATCTCCAACGGAAGGCGACATTGTATCAAATTAAAGAACATTGGATCGATATTGTGGGGAAAAAAATTTAAAGATATCAAGTGTGTAAAATGTATTTTAACCCTATTTAATTTATTATTATTTTTTACCATCATTAATGACAAAATCAATATATATTTACAATCATTTGAATGACTTGCTTTTATTGAATGAGTTATGGATGACGTGATGCACTAGTCCATGCAAATATTTCTCTATAGCTATGTAAGTTCTAAAGTATGATTAAAACTTATATATTTAATATGTTTGTTTTTAACTAAATTAAGATAGGTGAATCTTTTATATATTATATATTTTATAATAAATACTTGTTGTTAGCTTAATTAATATATTAATATCTATTTGTTATGATTTGATTGAATATAAATATATTAAATATATAGAGTTAAGTAAGTGTTTTTATAAGGGATATTTGAATTTAAAGACATGTTCTACTCTTGATAAACTCTCAAATTCAATTTACCTAAACTTTTTACATATCAAATATATGTGCGTGTAAAGTTAAATACATAAGTCTCACCCATAAATTATTTAGCATGAAGCCACGTGTTCAAAAATATGAAGTGGCAATGTGTTTGCTCACTTGGATGGTGACTCTAACTGACACGTGGGATTAAAGGAAGGAAGATTGTTGTGGGTATAAGCTTCACTTTCAGATGGATCTATAATCTTTTTGGAAAAACAATGACATGCCTTCTCCTGTGAAATCTTGGTCTGATTCAGAAGTAGTGCCATGCTGAGCTGATCTGACATCATGAGGAAACTCAAGAGAACGTTCAATGATTTTCAAGGTATTTTGTGTCTTTCTCATTACTTCTAGCTCTGCTGAAACCTCTCTCATTGTGGGTCTCTTCTTCCCATTCAGTCTCAAGCATCTCTTTGCAAGATTTGCAATTCCAAGAAGATCATCTTTCCTTCCTTCGTGAACACATCTAGCTTCTAAAATCTTAAAAATTTGATCCTTTTTCATCAAAGAAATGAATTCTGCAACAAGGTTTTGACCCTCATTTTCTTCTGAGAAGGTAATGGGTTTCCTTCCAGTAATGAGCTCTGCAAGTACGACCCCAAAACTGTATACATCACTTTTATCTATGAATTGACCGGACTGGAAGTATTCAGGATCAATGTACCCAAAAGTGCCTTGCACCACTGTGGTTAAGTGAGTCCTATCATTTGGGACTGATCTGGAAGTCCCAAAATCAGACACTTTGGCACTGTAATTGTGATCCAATAGTATGTTGGGAGTTTTGATGTCTCTATGGAAGATGGGAATAGAAGCTGCAGAATGCATATAGGCCAGTGCTCCTGCAACCTCACAAGCAATTCTGAGACGGTTGTCCCATGAAAGCTTTGCTTCGAGTTCCTGGTTATGGATGTGATGAGAAAGGGTTCCATTGGGAATAAATTCATATACTAATAATGGGGCCTCAGTCTCTAAGCACCAACCCATGAGTTTGACAATGTTCCTGTGGTTCATTTGGGATAGAATCACCACTTCGTTAATGAAAGTCTCGATCTGGTTTCTCACAATTTCTTTTGACTTCTTAACTGCGACAATGCTGCCATCTGGTAACATTCCTTTATAAACGGTTCCATATCCACCTTGACCAAGAAACCTACTTTCATTGTAGTTATCTGTTGCTCGTTCCAGCTCCTCCTCTGTAAAAAGTTTTGCTTTCTCGCTGTTTCCATTGCATGACATCTTCTCTTGTAGCAAGAGGCCACCATTTTGCTTGAACAATTTTTCTTTACGAACTCTTTCTTGCTTTTGTTTTTGGTATTGATGTAACTTGTAACCCAAAAGAAACAAGCATAAAAATGAAGAACCAATTCCAACACCTGCAAGGACATGATTAAGCGTGAGGAAGTAATTCTTTATTTGTAAACAAGCAGATACACTGAAAGCATGGGTTTGTAGATATAATGATCATCCCAATTATAATACATGGCCTAGAATCACCAACCATCCCTTGAACACAGTTTTTTTTATAAGATCTATTGATTGATTTGTTCTTCTACTTAGGTAACTCCGCCTATGTTTATAGCCGGTCCCAAGCCCGGGTAAAGGAGGAGGGTTGTGTTAGGCCATCAACAGCCAATGTAAAAATTTGTTGAATCTATCATGAACATGGACAATAGACGTTATAATGTTAATGCTAGGTCGTTGCCCGTAAGTAACGCGCTGCATGGCTCGAGTACAGTGATAAGTGAGTTAGAGCCGCTGCATCGGCGCCCGGATGTAGTGCTAAATGAGCAAGGGCTACCGCGTCATTCTGGACGCACGCGACTAAAGAAGTTAGTCCATAAGAGCAAAATTAGATTTGGTACTTGGAATGTTGGGACATTAAATTGTAAATCTGTAGAGGTTGTAGGGGTTATGATTCAAAGGAAAATCAATATCCTTTGCTTGCAAGAAACAAAATGGCGTGGAGAAGGAGCTAAGGATATTCAAGGTTTCAAACTTTGGTATACAGGAAAAGTAAGTGCACGCAATGGAGTAGGCATCATTATAGATAAGGAGTGGAAGAAGAACGTTGTAGAAGTTAGCAGAATTGGAGACAGAATTATTTCTTTAAAAATGATAATTGGACGTGAGACTGTTAATATTATTAGCGCTTATGCGCCGCAAGTCGGGACAGAAGCCAGTCTTAAGGAATTATTTTGGGAGGATCTGGAGGGGTTGATTCGACACATACCACAGAGTGAAAAGATTTTTATTGGAGGAGACTTTAATGTGCATGTCGGGAGGGAAGCTGGTCAGTATGCGAGGGTGCATGGTGGTTTTGGTTTTGGAGAGCTAAACAATGAAGGGCAAACTCTTCTTGATTTCTCATTGGCGTATGATTTTAAGATTGCTAACACTTGTTTCAAGAAGAGAGATGAGCATCTCATCACTTACAAAAGTGGAGCCTCAAGGTCGCAGATTGATTTTCTTTTGGTTAGGAACATAGATAGAAAACTTTGTAAAAATTGTAAGGTGATCCCTGGAGATGCTGTAACGACACAACATAGGGTCCTAGTCCTTGATGTGTGTATTATGAGTAAAATCTAAAAACGTCGACAAGTAGTAACACCAAGGATTAGGTGATGGCAATTAAAAGGTGAGAAGCAAGATATTTTCAAGCAAAATCTTTTGGATAAAGGAATTTGAGATTCTCAGGGAAGTGCTAACATCATATGGGAGGATATGGCTAAAAAATACGGGAGGTTGCAAAAGTAGTTTTGGGAGAATCGAAAGGTTCTGGTCCGAGAGATAAGGAGTCTTGGTGGTGGAATAATAGTGTACAGGACAAAATCAAGTATAAGAAGAACTGTTTTAAAGCCATACATTTGTGTAACAATGAGGAAAATTGGGAGAGGTACCGTATGGCTAAGAAGGAAACTAAGAGAGCTGTGGGTGAAGCTCGTTCCAAAGCTTTTGAAGAATTTTATAAGAACCTTGAGACGAAGGAAGGAGAGCAAAATATTTATAAGATTGCCAAGAGTAGGGAAAGAAAATTAAGAGATCTAGAACAGGTAAGGTGTATTAAGGATGAAGAGGGAAGAATTTTAGTTACAGATAATGAAATTAAAAATAGATGGGAGACTTATTTTTCTAAACTTTTCAATGATGGAGAGGATTCATCTAGTAACTTGGAGGATTTAGTAACTGGTGAAGGAGAACAAAATTTGTCATTTTATCGAAAAATACGTGATAAGGAGGTAAAGGAAGCTCTTAAGAAAATGACAAATGGTAGAGCTAACGGACCTGATTGTATATCTATCGAAGCGTGGAAATGTTTAGGTGAAGAAGGGGTGAGATGGTTAACTAAGTTATTTAATGTGATTTTACGGTCCAAGAAAATGCCTGATGAGTGGAGGAGAAGTACATTAATTCCTATTTATAAAAATAAAGGAGATATTCAGAATTGTACTAACTATAGAGGGATTAAACTCATGAGCCACACAATGAAATTGTGGGAGAAAGTAATTGAGCACAGGTTGAGATTGGAGACAAGTATTTCTGAGAATCAATTTGGTTTTATGCCAGGTAGATCAACTACAGAGGCGATTTATCTACTAAGGGGATTAATGGAAAAGTATCGTTGTAAAGATAAAGATCTACACATGGTTTTTATTGATTTGGAAAAAGCTTACGACCGTATACCAAGAGAAGTGCTTTGGAAAGCGTTGGAAAAAAAGGGAGTACGGATTGCTTATATTAAAGCCATACAAGATATGTATGAGGGGGTAAAAACTAGTATAAGAACGCCTAGTGGTCAAACAAAGGATTTTCCTATAAAGATTGGACTACATCAAGGATCACCTCTGAGTCCTTATTTGTTCAACTTGATTTTAAATGTTTTGACGGAACATATTCAAGAGGAAATCCCGAAATGTATGCTCTTTGCGGATGATATAGTTCTTATAGCAGAGACAAGAGAAGAGGTTAATTGCAAACTTGAGTTATGGAGGAGGACATTGGAGTCGAAAGGTTTTCGTCTGAGTAGAAGTAAGACGGAATATTTATATTGTAAATTTGGTAAAGGACTATTCGAAAATAATTTGGAAGTGAAATTGGGAGATCAAATTATACCTCAAGTGGAAAAGTTTAGATATTTGGGAGCCATTATTCAAAATGATGGTGCAATCAGTGGAGATATTTCACATAGAATTCAAGCTGGGTGGTTTAATTGGAGAAAAGCTAAAGGAGTTATTTGTGACCGTAAGGTGCCTAATAAACTTAAAGGAAAGTTTTATCGTACTGCTATCAGACCGGCAATGTTATATAGTAGTGAATGCTGGGCTCTAACGGGACAGCAAGAGCATAAAGTTGGAGTAGCAGAGATGAGAATGTTACGATGGATGTGCGGACATACACGTAAAGATAAAATTCGAAATGAGCACATACGTGAAAAAGTGAGGGTGGCATTTATTGAGGAAAAAATGGTAGAAAATCGGTTGAGATGGTTTGGGCATGTACAAAGAAGACCAAGGGAGGCACCAGTGAGAAGAGTGGAACATATAACTTTGAGTCCGATTAAGAGAGGTAGAGGAAGGCCTAAGAGAACACTCTTGGAAGTTGTTGAACGTGATCTCTTAATTAATAATATTTCTAAAAGCTTAATAAATGATAGAGCACAATGGCGTCTTGCAATCCATGTAGCCGACCCCACCTAGTGGGATAAAGGCTTGTTGTTGTTGTTGTTGTTCTTCTTCTTCTACTTAGGTAATGAGGAGAGAAGGTTGTGTTGGAGACAATTTTTGGACAACTAAGTTATGTACTTGGTATGTGGTTCGAGCAAAAGCATTGAAATAAAGTATGATCCAATGATTTTCTTTTCTTTTAAGTATTTAAAGGGTGAAATATAGACACAATTTATGTGCAATATCTCCCCTTTTGATTCACTACTTCGAAATTTCAAACTGTTGTATATTCAAGACATTCCATTTGTTGTTGCCTAGATATCTCTTGGTATTTAAGATAATTACAAAATCTGGTTTGACACATGCTGCACCAAATATAGTTGGGACACATATCACTTTAGAGAGTGTCTGATTAGCACATGTTTCTAAGCAGAATTTTATCTCTCACATATTTTGCTGCGACAGGTTGATGTAAATCATAATCATGCTATCTAAAAACATTATAAGCCAGGGAGGACTGAAGAGATTACCTAAGGAGGCAACCAGTTTGAGGGGGAAACGATGTGATTGAGGACGATCACAATTGAGAGTGCTGTAACTTGAGTTTGAAAGGTATCTCTGGGAGAATGAACAAGTGCAGTAGAACATATGTGGATTGAGCTTGCAAGAGGAGGGATTGAGTGGAACTAAGAAAGGGGTCAAGGGAGGGATGATTGCGTTTGAAGGCAACAGGTTAGAGGTCAGTAGAGTCTGTTGATCCACACCGTAGGCCTGTGAGGCTGACTCTAGTGAATCCCCATTGTCAAGTGTGTGAACAAGCAAGGAGGAGACCCCATCTGAGATCTGGTTAGTAGTGGGACAAGCACATAACACAGGAACTGTAATCTGGGCACCCACTAGAAGAAAGTCAGCACTGTAATTATTTCGACGTACTAACATCTGACAAATGGCGAGGTCTTGATAAGTAATGTTGACAACAGAATAATAGGTGTCACCTGCCTCCAAGGCATAAGAAGCGGCATGTTGGTAGATATTGCCCAAACACGAACAGTCGATAGGCACTATCACAATTTGATTGAAAGGAATTTTGTTGGCATTGTTGAGATGTTGTTGAGGGAGGCTATGGAAGATGCTTCAGAGCCAAGATGACTAGCAATGGCTAGAGGAGTATCAAAAGGAGGTCTGGATCTGAAAGTCACAAAGGAGGCGCATGACTTTTGGAGGCCGTTGCAGAGATATCCTTCTGACGAGCGGTTGCCGGAGCAGTCGAAGTTAGTTTGGTTGAGGTATACTTGTTGGCACCAACATTGAAGTAATTGAGAAAGCACAGAGAGTAGTAGTAGAATGGAGAATGAAGGAAACTTCATGTCTTTAGACTTGGGCGTGAGATGAGTTTGAGATTTTCCAAATTCAATAGCAGAGGAAGCGCTTTTAAGATTAACAGTGATGAATGACTTTTCAATTTTCATGCATGACTTTTTCATGTTCGATAGCTAACAAATTCAGACGACAATTCAAAGGCAATTCCAGCATTATGCTATTAAAAGATTACTCTATATACTATGATGCTGCAAGTTCAGAACTGCACACACACACACATATATATATATATATTCAATTTCTTAAATAAAAAACAAAAGGATAGTTTGACGGAAACTGAGTTCTTTGCTTCTATTTTTAAACAACAAAAAAAAAAAATAGGTGACTGACTTTTCAAAAATATAGTTGAATAACAACAATTTTTTTTATTACATTTAGGATGGCCTATTTTATTTATTTTGACTATTATCATTAATTTTAGATTTTATCTCTCTATTTGGTATTTGTTAGGTTTCTTAGTCTTGTTTTCTATAAACCCATATATTGATGAACAGACACCATATTTTTTCTGTGAACTCTCAACTTTGTCTCTTACTTTTCTTTGCCCCCATTTTTTAATTTTGTTATGGAAAAACATAACTTTAAATCCCTACACTTCACTTAAATTATACTATTAATTCTTGTATTTTTTTTCGGTGTGTTAAATTTTTATATTTTTTTTATTATTTTAGGTCCCTCTGTGAACAAAGTGCAGGGACCTTAGAGGAATATAAAACAACAAAAAAAAAGTGTAAAAATTTAAAGTATCAAAAAACATGAAGCAAAATATAAATAAAGTATAAGGATCTAAAATTATATTTTTTTTTTTAGGCCTCCCTAAACTCTAGCCATTCCAATGTGTTATTAAAGTCAAAATGATTAGGGTACACTTTGAGAATGAGTATAGAAAGACTTAATAGAATAATGAAAGCGTGGCTAGTGCACCATGGATTATTATACATAGTAAAGAGAATTAAACCACTATTATCTATTGATTGACAACTGTCCTACATAGGATATTCTAAAATAAATGTAGAGATATATTATTGTACAAACTATACAGAGAATTAGTCCAAAAAAGAAAACCTATACAGAGAATAATTATCATTAACTTAAATCCCTCTATTACTTTGAACCTCCTCCTTCTTTCCTTATTGACGAAGACTACATCTGATTCGATTGAAGGGGTTTTATTGGAGAAACTATAATACCACATTTGTCTTAGAGATACTTGAATCTAACATGATGCAAAGGTTTAAGGCACTCTACAATTTAAAATTCTAAAGACACATATGTAACAGACAACATCTTAGAAAATAAGAGTATTTACAGGTTTAGTTTGGTTTAGTTTTGAAAAAAAACTAGACGAAACCAAACTAATCGATTCACTATAGTTTTGAACCTATTTGGTTTTTTCCTCTAATCAATTTGGTCTAGTTTTTTAGCGGTTTGGTTCGATTTGATTTAAGTTTGGATAAGCTTAAACATTTTTAATGAGATATTCTTCATAATTACTAATATATATTCATGTTCACTAATGATTTTTAACTATTAATTATTATTTGCAATGAAAAAAAAATCTCTTGGGCACAAAATAATTTTTTTAACAATTAATTAGCGTATTTAACTATTAGAAATCAATGCATTATCTTTAAAGCATTTGATTATAAAATTAAAAAATTATCTCAAACAATTATGAATAATATTTAACTAACTGTAACTATTTTTACTAATAATTTACAAATAATTAGACTTGAAAAAAGGGGGAAAACTTTGACAAATTTATAAATATATATATATATATATTAAATATAATAAGACTTGATTTGGTTTGATTTAAGTTTCTAAAAGCAAACATTTGAACCAAATTGAATTAATCAATTTTGTCAAAAGCAACTTGTAACTTGTAAGAAATAAGCAGAAAAGTCCAGCACCAATACCAACACCTACAAGTAAATGATTAAAGTGTGAAGGAGTAATTTCAAAAAAATATAATTTTAAATCCTTATACTTTACTTATATTTTACTATTAATTCTTATATATTTTTTTAATATTTTTCGTTTTTATATTTTTTTTATTGTTTTAGGTCCTTTTAAGATCCCTATACTTTGTTTGCGGAGGACCTAAAATAATGAAAAATAAAAATACAAAGACTAAAAATATTGAAAAAATTATGAAAACTAATAGCAAAACACAAACAAAATATAAAGATCTAAAATTATATTTTTTTAATTTTATATTAGTAAACAAGATACTTCAAAAGATAATCTCAATTATAGTACATGGCATACTAGTATCAACTATTCCTTTAAAAAAAAAAATTATAAGATCTGCTGATTTGATCCGCTACCTAGGTACAGAGGAAAGAAGGTTGCGTTGGACGTAATAATTTGTTTGGGCTACTAAGTTATGTACTTGGCATGCGGCTCTAGTCTTGTGTGCTGTATTAAAGGTTGATCTAATGATTTTTCTTTTTAATTTGGGTAATTAAAGTTTGAATTCAATAATATTTAAATGTTAAACAGGCATAGCTGGAAGTTCAAAATTTAAACCAAACATTTAAATTTTACAAATACAAATTTTATTATTAAAAAAATGGCCAACATATTAAAAGATTGATATGTTGATAGATGCTATGTTCATCACCTCTCCCATCGAATTGCTACTTTGATATTTGCAGCTGCCATATATATATGTATGTATGAGATTTTATATATTGTTGTTTATATATATAATATTTTAACTTGGTTGAAGAATAAATAAATTTATTTTTTATATTAAAATTTAAAACATAAGTTATAAATTCATTACAACGAAATTGTAAAATTGAAAACTGAACTTATAAATTTTTAAAGTTTAAAACTTAAAAACTAAATTAAATTAATTTATTCTCTTAGAACTTCTTTAGCATTCTCTCATGAGTGAAAGGCCAACTCATATTGTGCCTCTCATTGCTTCCTTTGACTATCTAGAAAGGATTTATCATGTCTCACCAACATAGAATACTATTGCCAAGATATAAACATATATACAAATAAACCCTCCGTAGACATTACTGGTCTCGAAACAATAAATATTCAAGATATATTAAGAGGTAATGACTTTCCAATGTATAAAAGAACAATCAATATTGTTGGCCCAAAAAAAGAATAATCAATATTATCTTTCACCAAAACTTAATTAATCCAACACAACTGTGAAAGCCAAGTCCGTCACCACCGACCAATCAATTAATCTACATAATTTATAATTAATTTTCATCAATAACAATCACAATCAATTAATTGGGACAATGCAAAAGTTAATTATAAAACCTAATTTCCTAATATTTAACTCGCATGCCATCACCCTAGTTCCTTACCCATAATTTCCCAATTTCTTATTCCCTTAACTCAACAAAGCCCACAATTATCATTGGATTGCCCCACTTTACACCAAATCCCTAAATTCTTAACTTATAGGGTCTAACTTCCAATCTACCCAATTCATAAAACTCAACCCTAGTCAATGCTCTAAACCAATTAAATTCAAATCAAACATCCAACAATCATTTCTAAACAATAAAATCATGGCTTAATTGGTGTACATGTCATTAATCACCTTGATTCTCAATAACCACCCAAACCATCACTTCAATAATCCTAAAATATCCGGTCAAATCACCCCCAACTTTAAACCTCATATGAACCCTAGCTCCCAACACATCCAATTTTGAAAATCATAGGGTTTGATGGTGGAAAAACAAGTTAAAATCCTTACCTTAATGATTAGGAATTTAATTTCAGTGATATGTATTTATTATTTTACAGTGCTAATCCATGTCAATACAAGAATTAATAGAGTTAAATATGCATCAACACATCGATTAACGAAGTTAAGTGCACCATAATAAAATTAATTTTATTAGTTTTAGCTCATGAACCTTTTGAACATTTTTAAAATTAAAGGAACTTATGTTGCAAACAGATAAAAGGAGCTAAAAACAATAAAAAAACTAAAAAAAATGCAATCAAAGTATGAGACCTAATATTATAGTTTTGCATGTATAATGAGCAAGTCATAAGTAACTAGAATGTGGAAAATCTATCCCATTAAGGTATCTTAGGTCAAGGATAACTAGAATGTGGAAAATACATGATCCAATGAGAATTACACCATTGAGCAATGGATATTTTATTATTTCTTTCATGAAATAAGAAGATTTGGATTATGCTTATCAGGAATGTCCGTGGATGATAGGCGACCATTATCTTCAAGTACAGAAATGGAGACCAAACTTTAACCCCTGGAAAGCATATACTCAGAGGAGGATTGTAGCATGGATAAGAATAATGGATTTACAGGTTGAGTTGTACAATGTGAAATCATTGAGACGTATTGGAAATATAGTTGAAAGAACCTTGAAGATAGATTTATTGACCTCAATTTCAGATATAGGAGGCTTTGCTCGAATTTATGTTGAGTTAGATTTGAGTCAACCCTTGTTACCTTCGTTTACGCATATTGGTGATGACATTAAAATAGGATATGAAGGATTGCACCTTGTGTGTTTTCATTGTGGCAAATATGGACACTATAAAGATGTTTGCCTAGAGAAAATTGACACCGTTATTCCAAAGAATGCTGTTACTGTGGAGAAGAAAGGTGAAGCAAATCATGGAATGCATTCAAGTAATGAAAAGGGTACTTTACAAGAAGGTATAGATAGGATCACTGAGTATTGATGTTTCAGTAACGGGAAAAATTAGAGAAGGAGAAAACACAGTAGGTGGAGATAAATATGGACCAGAGATGCTAATTAAGTGGCAGTTATATTGGAGATATGGAAGTACAGATTTGAAGGGATTGAATGATGGGGGTGCAAGATTGAAGGATATGGAGAGAGCTGGAGCTAAGAAAAAAGGAGTGATATTAAAATCTAGTGAGAATACAAGAGGAGATCATGGAGGACCAAATTAGAAGATTGATGGGAGTAGGATTTTCAATAAGGAAATAAAAAGAAGAATAATTCAAAGTGGGTCTCGATAGGTGCTAAAAGAAAAGGGTCATTAATTGTGAAATTTATAGGAAAAGAGAATAAACCTCCTACTAATCGAGATAAATTGCATGTGGTGAAGAATGGAGAAAATCATAAAGTGGGCCTTAAAATTTCCAATACTTTTAGAGCTTTGGCTAATAGGCTTCAAGATGTGGAGGATGGTAATTTTAGCCAAATGTTAGCACATGTAGGCCTAAGATCTGAATCTTCCTCATTATTTTTTCACGTGCTAGGCTAAGAAAAGAAAAAGCAAGATGATGTGCGTGTAAGGGAAAAAGAAAACAATGATGTCATGGCTGATGAAACTAATTTGAGACTTAAATGTGAAGACAACATTTCCCACGAGAATCCTGAAACTACCATGCATGAAGATAAAAGCCATCATGCAGAGTCTACAGATGGGATGCTTTTCTTGAGCACTGAAGCTCACTCTTTTTCAGTGCGTCTTAATGAATTTTATATTTTAGAATAATAGAGAAACTGGTTGGAAATCTTTTATTGGTTTGGTTAGAAAGATTTTCAAAAAACACTGTGAATTTTTTTGCTGTATTGGAAACTTGAACTGGGGGTAGTAAGGCTCAGCAACTTGATCAATTGATGGGATTTCAGCATTTTGAAGTTGTGAATGCTAGAGCTTTCAGCGATGGTTAATGGGTTTTATGGAATGATACTTGAAAGTTTGAAATTTTACAGAGACATGATCAATTTATTCATTCTAAACTATCATATGGTAGTTATGAGTTGTTCATTACAACTATATATGCTAGTCTTAATCCCATTCTTCAAAGGATTCTTTGGTCAAAGTTGAGAAGAAATAATCATTCTATGACAGGGGCTTGGTGTATTAAAGGAGACTTTAATAGTACTCTTTTTATGTAAGATTGAAAATCAATTTATCAGACTGGAGCGAGCATTAATAAAGAGTTTTGTTCTTAGTTTGATGAGCTTAAGTTGTTAGACTTGGGATGTAAAGGTCCCTAATTCACGTGAAAATGAGTAGGAAGTAGAAGTAGGATTGATAGGGCGCTGAGTAATGAAACTTTTAAATCTTCTTTTCCTAAGGCAATTGTCATTGACCTTCCTTTTTTCAAATCTGATCATCGTCCCCTATTACTTCGCATGAATGATCAAGGTAATGTTACTAAGAGTAAATATCATCCTTTTAAATTTAATGTGGCTTAGGTCCTCCATGATGATTTTGAGAGATTGGTGAACAATACTTGGAAACCTAATGAAGAATGGATGTTTAATATTAATAAGTTTACTACTGCTATCAATGAGTGGATTCATGATGTTTTTGGGCATATTGGTAGAAAGAAACATAATCTTCTCAACAGAATTGAAGGGCTTAATAGCACGGTTAACTCTTGTTACAACTTTGAATCTCTTGAGTCTCTGCAAAAGAAGCTTTAGCAGGAACTTAAAGAAATTATTATTCAGGAAGATCTTCTTTTAGCTCAAAAAGCTAAGGGTGACTGATTTATTTTAAGGGATAGGAATTCTAAGTATTTTCATGCTCGAGCTAATGCTAGAAGAAAGAGGAATAGAATTGAGGTCATTCAAAATGACAATAGTGAGTGGATGTATGACTCTAAGGAGATTAAAAGCATTGCATTGTCATTTTCAAGAACCTTTTTGTGAAGAATCTGATCTCATTACGGGTAATTCTACTCCTTGCTCTATCTCTTACCCTTATATTGATGCTGACTATTTGTATGAGCCGGGTAATAATTTCTATGATGAAGAAATTAAGAATGCCATTTTTAGTATGGGTGCTTTGAAATCCCCAAGTCGTAATAGTTTGAATGTGCTTTTCTTTCAAAACTAATGGAAGTTTGTTGGAAATTTTGTTATGAATATGGTTAAACAAATTTTTAATGGGATGTGGATTGTTCTCATTCTAAGAAAAGATCATCCTGAGACCATTTGTGATTTTTGTCCTATCAACCTTTGTAATGTTATCTATAAAGTTGTTACTAAGGTTATTGCTAATAGAATTAAACCTCTTCTACCTACTATTATTGCTCCTAATCAATGTGGCTTTATTTTGAGAAGAACTAGCTTGAATAATATTATTATATCTCAGAAAGTTATTTATTCTATGTGAAATATGAAAGGGAAGAAAGGTTTTATGGCAACTAAGATAGATCTTGAAAAAGTCTATGATAAAGTTAATTAGGATTTTCTTATCTCATTCTTGAAGAGATTAGTTTACCAACAAAGTTGATAGAAGTTATTTGACACTGTGTGACATCCTCTAGGATGCAAATCTTGTAGGAAGGAAGTAAAACAGAAGATTTTAAATTGAAAAGAGGCATTCACCAATGAGACCCTCTTTCTCCTTATCTTTTTATTCTTTGTATTGAGAAACTTACTCATCTCATATAAGAAAAGATTGTTAGAGGTACTTGAAGGCCCATTCGTCTAAATAAAGATGGTCCATTACTCTCTCATCTTTTCTTTGCTGATGATCTTCTTATATTTGCAAAAGTGACAATAGACCAAGTATAGGTGATTGAATAGTGTCTTGATCGTTTCTATGCAATGTCTGTATAAAAGGCAAGTAAGTCTAAAACTAGAGTATTTTTCTCTAAGAATGTGAATCATAGTAGAGCTCAACAGCTTAGTGACTTAATTGAATTTAATCGTACAGTGGATCTGGGTAAATATCTTAGTGTCCCTCTCCATCACAATCATGTGACCAAAAATTCTTATCAATTTATGATGGATAAAATGAAGCAGTGACTTTTTAGCTGGAAGGCTACTTTTAATTTTTTTGGTAGGACGAACTACCCTAATTAAGTCTACTTTGAGTATAATTCCATTATATTGTATGTAGACAGCTTATCTTCCTATGAGTACTTGTAAGGAGATTGATAAATGTTCTCGTAATTTTCTATAGGGCTCGATTAGCGCAAGGAAAAGGATACATCTTGTTACGTGGGATGAAGTGTGTAAACCAAAAAGCAATCATAGTCTTAGATTGAGACATACATAACTTCAAAATAAAGCCTTTATGATGAAAGCGAGATGGGGACTTATACATAATAAGGAAGCTCTATGGGCTAGAGTTGTCAGGAGTAAATACAAATATGGGACAAAATTAATTCCACAAGTGAATAAAACTCGTCCTAAATCTCAATTCTAGAGAGGTTTGAGAAACAACTAGGAGAAATTCCAAGCTAGGGTGGAACTCACAACTAACTATGTGAATGAAGTAGCTGTTTGATGGAAACCAGAGAAGCATGGTATATTTACAATCAGATCTGCTTATGAGTTATTGATAGATAGTAATGCTCAATCTGATCCTGTCTGGAACAAGATATAGAAACTTCATGTTCCTCAGCGTTGTAGATTTTTCCTTTGGGTCATGAGTCATGACCGTATTCTCACTAATAAATCCTATTTTGATTGTCATTTAAGCAATAAACCATGGTGTAGCTATTGTCTTAGAAAGGTAGAAGACACTTTGCATGTGATGCGTCTATGTCTACGGCCTTCTCAGAGACAAGTTTTCTTTGCTGTTGATTTGCATGAATGGTGTAAGATAAATTTAAGGCTACAGGTGGAGGATAACACTTTCAAGTGTTATGATATGTTTTCTATTTTGTATTGGGCGATATAGAAACATAGAAATAAAAGAGTGTTTGAGGGTCATAAATTGATGACAGAGAGTATCATTACACACGCGAGAGCTATCCTTAACTATTTGAGAGGGGCTAATCTTTATTTACAAAATACATCTATTCTTGGGATTCGACCTATAATGCAGGTAGATATGAACACCTTGAATTCTGATGAGCTTTTGATTTATGCTGATGGGGCTTTTATGGGTTCTACAAATACCAAGGGTTGTGGAGGACTAATTAAGGATACCAAAGGGAATATCATTGAAGCTTTCATGCTCCAATTAGAGGAGGGCGATAATTTAACAGTAAAACTATGGTTGTGCTATATAGGGCTTAAGAGAGCTTAGAAAATCAAATCCAAGCATGTCAAACTTCATAGTGATTGTCTTGAAGCTTTATCTTTGTTAAGATTTACTAATTATGAACTTCAAAAGGATCGAGAGATTATTACAGAGATTCAACAATTACTTCAAAGAACTTGGCGGGTTGATTTGATTTGCATTAGAAGAGAGTTTAACACCGAAGCTAATTTCTTATCTAAACATGCCTTATTGCTCCCTTTAGGACTTTACAGAGTGGCTGGTGACTCTATTCCTTCGATTATGGAGGATTCTTAGTTTTCTTCTGTTGTGATTTGTTTTTTTTCCCTTGTATCAAAAAAAGCAAGTCATAAGTAACTAAAACACTCCTAAGATATAAGAGCAAAAGTTATAGGCAGGCTCACAAGAAGTAACAGATCTAGAAAAAAAATTAATATTTGTATAAAAATAATTTTAAATACTTATTAAATTATATTACTTCTATTTTTAAATTATAAGACAATATTAGATGTGATTCATTGCCCCAAAATATCAAAAAAATTTGATAAATTAAGATTTCATTAAATATATTTTTATATATTACACTTCTCTGTTTATTATTCTCTTTCTCATCTTGAAGAGTTTTTTAAAAAATTTACATTAGGAAAATATCAATTGAGGACCATTAGAGGTATTCTATATCAAAGAAGGACTTTAAAATTTTCACTGTACCTCTTGCTCTTAAGATGAAAATATTTTTTTTAAAAAAATAACTTAACTACCCCTCTTAATGAAAGAGAAACAACTAAATAGGAATTGATTGTTAATGTTTAAATATATTGTTGTTAATCATGAATTGGTTATTGTCAAAATCTAAATTGCCTATTGTTTATACAGGGTGAATATTGGTTCCATTAAACCCATGCTGTAAGTTTTTCAATTTTGTTAAAAGTTTGAATGTTTTGTTATTAATCATGAATTGGTTATTATCAAAACTCAAATGACTTGTTGTTTATGTAGGGTGAATACTTGTTTTATTAAACATTTGTTGTTGATTTTTCATTTTTGTTAATTTTTAAATTTGTTGTTGTTAATCACGAATTGATTGTTGTTAAAACTCAAATGGCTTATTGTTTATGTAGGGTGAACACTTATTCTATTAAACCTATATTTTTAGTTTTTCAATCTTGTTAAATTTTAAATGCATTGTTGTCAATGATGAATTAGTTATTGGCCAAATCCAAATGGCTTGTTGACTATGCAGGATGAACACTTATTTCTATTAAACTTATGCTATCAATTTTTCAATCTTGTTACATTATGAATGTGTTGTTGTTAATCATAATTGGTTGTTGTTAAAGCTCAAATGACTTTTTATTTATGTAAGGTGAACATTAGTTAATTTAAACTTTAAAGGTAATTTGATCATTTTTCTTAAGAACTTATTTTAAGCTAAGGACTAAGTGGGTACAGTGAAAAATCAAAATCTTAAGGTCCTTCTTGATATAAAATACTTCTACTTGTAGTTAAGGTTGCATAAAGGATTAGACGGCACTGGGTTTCAGCCTAACTCAAAATTTAGTCTTTTTCATGAAAAAGACTGGGTTAAGTAACCCATAGTTTGATTTTGTTCAGTGATAACTTGAAAATTAACATGACCAAACTTGGTCCATAGGATTGGGAAATTAGTCCTGTTAATTTAGTACTCACTTAGTGTTTTTTTCCTTCCTTTTTCCTCTATGAGAGGCAATAATTTATTTCAACCTAACTTCCTAAAAAATTTTGATTTTTATTCTAGTACAAGTACCTAGAAGGTGGCTTAACTTCATAGATATTTGTACATGATATTATTAAGCAAATCATTACTGTCCAACATCTACATCTCAATGCTCATAATGATATTACATGTTGGAGGCCTTCAAATGATGGTAGTTTCTCTATCAAATTGGCTTACAAAGCTATTGAAAATTATTGCAACAGTACCAACTTAAAGATTTGGTCTAAGATCTGGAAATGGCTGACCTATGAAAATATCAAAACCTTCCTTTGAAAAGCTACTTGGGATCACATTTAACCTAAATTCACCTACTTTGATGGGGCAATCCTTGTCACAAAATATGCCTTTTTGGTTGCAACTCTTTGGATTTTCAAACTTGGAACGAGCATGAAGAAATTAACGATGCTTCTTTATCTTTTAAGTTATTCTGTTGGATCAGTCACTCAAGACCTTTGGTCTCTACCCGAACCTAATGAAAAAATGGAATCACTTCTTATGGACTCATGAGAATGATCCTGATCTAGTTCATGGCCTATTGAAAGTAGAAGGTGCTCTGGTGGGATCCTCACGAACTGAAAAAGATTGCAGTCAATTTGATAATGATCGAGTGACATTGCTTCTTCAGCCTGAACTAAGGAATCCCTTAAATATGATTCAAAGTAGATCTTGTTCTATCATTGATCAGAGATTTCTCTACGAAAAATATGAATCGGAGTTTGAAGAAAGGGAAGGAGCCCTCGACCCACAACATATAAAGGATGATTTATTCAATCACATAGTTTGGGCTCTTAAAATATGGTGCCCTTAAGGCCTTCTATTTGATTGTATTGAAAGGCTAAATGAATTGGGATTTCCCTATTAACCCAGGTCATTTCAGCATAAGCGGATCATTTATGATGAAGAGGATGAGCTTCAAGAGAATAATTTGGAGTTCTTGCAAAGTAAAACTATACAGCACCAAACATGAGATAGATCTTATAAAGAACAAGGCTTTTTTTGAATAAGCCAATTCATTTGGGACCCTACAGATCCACTCTTTTTCCTATTAAAGATCAGCCTTTTATCTCTTTGTTTTCCTATCAAGAATTTTTTACAGATGAAGAGATGTCAGGGGGCTTCTTACTTCCTAAACGGATCCTTCTACATCTATGTCTAAACACTGGTTTATCAAGAATACGAAGAAAAGCATTTCGAATTGTTGATTCATCGCTAGAGATGGCTTAGAACCAATAGTTTATTATCTAATTGATTTTTTTTATTCTAATACTCTATCCAAGAGTTATCAGTATTTATTAAATATGTTCTTATCTAACAGAACACTATTAGATCAAATAACAAAGACATTATTGAGAAAAAGATGGCTTTTCCTAGATGAAATGAAAATAGGATTCATGTAATAAAAGAAGAGTTTCCCATTCCTTAGCCAGAAAAATATGTGGCCATAAAGTAAGGATTAAGTGAAACAGAATTGACTGGGTGGTACAGTCATGGAAACATCTATTTCTTCTATATTTTAGACCTTAGCTCCATAGAATAATATGCTACTGTAGAAACATGGAAGAATTGAAACCTTAGATCAAAACATTATGAATTGATGGTATGAACTGCCTATACAAGAATTCTTGAAGAGCGAACAACCAGAGCTATTACTCATTACATCAAAAAAATTCCATTAATGAAAGATGTAAATCCATTGAAAAATCAAAAATACGTATGCTGAATGAAATGGTTGTTGCTATCTACTCTAATAACAAATTATTGGTTTTACTGAATAACTAAATAAAATAGATAGACCTTTCTTTCTCTTCATCTCAGGTCGATAGATCTTCTCAATTGAAAGATTCCTTATATGGATAATACACATTCTAGTTGACCAAGCCTAATTCTAATTGTTTTATTTCAAAGCAAAGATATCCACAGGGCAGTTTGTCTTATTCCGATATTTATGACCAAGAAGTACTGAATTCTCTTTCCTTTCAAATAAGCCCTGGAGAAGGAAGGCTGGAATGCTAACAGGCATCTATTGTTGAATTTACTCGACTCGAGAGTACAATACCCATTTTTAAACGTCTAGTGCCAAAGTCATTGAATGGGTAAGTCGCCAATCCCTAAAATGAACTATGTAATGTACTTATTTGCTAGGTTACAGGTGGACATTTTACCAGAGGTTTCTATTGTATCAATCTACCCCTGTGTAATTCCTGTTGAAGTATATAGGGGGATGGGTACAGGGCGGATGATCTCAAAACGGACTCCTCATTTATTAGATAGAGAAAATCATCAAGATTTCATGATCCACTGCCAAACTTATTCTAATTCAATAAGAGATCTCAATATTATGCCTTGAAGAGGACTCGAACCTCCATACTCTATAGCATGAGATTTGAGTCTCGCGTGTCTACCATTTCACCACTAAGGCATCTTGAAAGTAAATCATATTCCATGAATATGATATCTATCTAGTGTGATGTGTGGAATATATGATAAAGGTGGAGCATTAGAGTATTTTTATTGATCCATCATGTCATATAGGCTCGAGTCAGACATCCAATTGGTTTAATTTGAATTATCTGGAGGATACCTTATATATATTTTATCAAAAAGATAGACAATCAAACCTATTTCTCAATTCAATAGAAGCCCAAAGAGGTGAATAGGGTTCCAAATAACAACAGATATCTAAAAAGTAGGTCTGATTATGCCTATTCCTAATCCTAAATAGAATGGAATGGAACTACGCAAGGATCGATATGTAAACATAATATATATTTAGATATACTCAAATGACCCCTTCTCAAAATGAGAATGTATATAACCCTATTTTGATTTAGTCTGATATGGAATGAACTTATAATCATGGAATCAACTCGATCATTAGATTATAGATTATAAGTTCATAACCCTAGCCTATTCCTATTTTGAAAAAGAAATGCTTCCTATTGCTTTTACTTTTGACAAGTTTAGAGTTTATCTGATGGGTACTAAGGTTGTAATTCACATTGATCATACTGCTATTAGATATCTTTTGACTAAAAAGGAATCTAAACCTAGGCTTATTAGATAGGTTTTGTTGTTACAAGAGTTTGATGTGCAAATAGTTGATAGGAAATGTAATGACCCCAACAAAAATTTAAACTAAATAAATAAATATATATAGGATAACTTACTTAAAGTGTGTTTATATTAATTTTTGGGATAAATATAACAAGTTAGAGACTTGGTCTAGTGGCAGCTGAGCAACCTTTCATATATAAGGTCCCAAGTTCGAATCTGGAAGAGGCCAAAAGCAGAGTTAAAATTTTCTTTTTGCTGGCCGTGCGAAATTACCAAACTGCCCTTAGCTTCATCTGATATTTTTTAACTCTTCCTTCTTCTTTCTCGGTCATTCCAGAGCAGAAGCTCCGCGAGAGAGAGAGAGAGTTTCATCGTTCCTTTTCTCTCTGTGTTCATTGGCCGGTGACTGTGGGTGCGTCTCTCGCCTTGGTTGCTGGAGATCGAAGAAAAAAAAAGAAGAAAGAGAGAGATCTGAGATTGGACGAATCTTGCTTAGCCTTTCGTGGTCACTGCTTTCTTCCCTTCCACCGTAGCTGGAGCTGCGTTCGCGTAGCTCATCGTCGCTGGTGTGCTCGTGGCTGGTCCTTCCATTTCGGTTAGGATTTTCCCTGTTTCTACGTCATTCTCCCTTGTACGAGCTCAGCGTTCCACCATGTTAAGTCGTTGAAATGGGTACTGCTGGTTTAGGCTGAGGCGACGCTGACTCTGGTTTTCTTTTCTTCTGAACGGTGCTGCGTCTCCTTCTTTTCTTGCATCAGCTGGAGAGTTCCGTTTTTTTTCTCCCCTGTTTTGCTGTAGATTCTATCTTCTTTGCTGCCTCTGCCATTACTGGTGTTTAAGGTAAGAAATTTAAGGACTTTTCTTGCTGAATTTATGTGGGAGGGAGAGTTCTGTTTGAGGACTAAAATTATAAAAAAAAAAATTTGGTGGGTGTTCTGTTGTTGCCTTGACCGAAAAATGTATATATATATATATATATATCTGGACTGAAATCGAAAGAGACAAACTTGGATATATGATTGGTACCTATAAGATGTCATTGAAGGGCTTATATGAGGAGAAAAAAAAAAATTTGACCTCTAATTGTTGATGGGAATTATTGGTTTAGAAATTCTCTTGTAGCTTTGTAAAGGAATTTAATTTGGGCTTGCACACAATCATGTGTATATTTAGAGTTCGTTTGATTTTTGGTGAATGGTTAAAGGCTTAGGATTGAGGAGGTAGAAGTAATGCACCTAAGGTAAATGATACAAAGATTGGGAGAAAACTCCTATTCCATGGAAATATTATGGCATGGTTAAAGTTTTATGAAGAAAGTAAGAGAAATTAATGATAATGCTTGAATTAACTTTAAATTATAAATTTGGGTTTTGAGATTTTAATGGTGGTTAGTAAAGGTTGTGTTATAAATTAAAATTTTATATATTTATATTTTATATTTTATAGGGTGTGTGGAAGAACAAGACCCTGAAAAGACTTAAAAGAAGAATACTTTTGGGAGTTAGAACTTCAACAGGTAAGTGAATAGCATTCCTTATAATTATTTATTAAAAACCTTTTTATTGAAATATTTCATTTTTATTAATTATGTTAGTTTTAGAAATTTTGAAACAACGATGAAAGACAGTTACATTATAATTTGTGCATTTTCTCAAGAAATATATTTCTAATATTGATGAAAGCACATTTGCTTATTGAATTTTGAAATTTTCTTGGTTACATGATTAGTACAAGTTTGTACATTCATTATGATGTATCGATTTGGCAAGTTTCATATATTTGAAGTAATTCATGCGAGTTTGATCTTGATAATGAAAGTTTGAACTCAAAAATGATCATTTCCCTCGCATGTTTGAAACGGGATTTCTAAGAGAACTCGAAACAGAACACTGCTGCTAACGGCAGTTTCGTTAGCCCGTAGCGCGCTGTGGTTAAATACTAGCTAGTTTGTTTCGTGAGTTTTATTCTCACGTTTGGTATTCGTGGGCTTCGTACCCGCGTTTGATTTCGTGGCCTGAGCCGCGTTTGGTTACTTACCCTCGTGGGCTGTGTGTCCACGTTTGTTTCGTAGCTTCGGCTGCGTTTGGTTACTTACCCTCGTGGGCTGTGTGTCCACGTTTGTTTCGTAGCTTCGGCTGCGTTTGGTTACTTACCCTCGTGGATTGATGTGTCCACGTTTGTTTTCGTGGCATAAGCCGCGTTTGGTTATTTACCCTCGTGAACTGTGTGTTCACGTTTGTAACTTGTTCTGCTGAGTTCTCAGAAATTTGAATGTTAATTAGTATGCATTTTCAAAATTTACCTGATTTTGATAAATAATTGGTGTTGTTTTGAGTTTTATGAGAGCAGATTAACTTCTTTTAGCACGATAACATAAATCGTTTTCACTTCATTCTTATTTTACAAAAATGATTATGACTTACATGCTTATAAATTTTGGTGAAATTACTTTCAATTTCTTGACACCATTAATAGAGATTGTCAAGTTAAATTTTAAAAAATTTTATCATGGGAATGCTATTCACTGAAAAAAATTTATTTGGCCTCAGATTGGTTAGCTGACGCCGATTCCACCAACGACCTCAAAAAGGGGCAACTAGCTACAGTGGGTGGATCCTTTTGATTGGTATTGCCACTTTAATGTCAATATATGAATTGTATGTCTTTTTGAATCGAAAGAAAGAGTAGATGCTCCACATAGGTTGTTGATGAATCTTATTTTTGCCTGTACATTGGTTGCTGGCTGGAAGGAGCTATGCTCCTGACTTATACTGTTAGTTGTAAAAAAATTTTGTTGTAGAATTTTTGGGAGATCCTAGTTACAGGGGAGGTTCTGCCGAAATTTCTGCAAATATGTCAACATTTTAAAAAAAAATGAATGACATGAAATTAATGTTCATTTGGAGGCTTACGGGAATGTGAGAATGGTTCGTACCCGTGCCGGTCACCCTCTATTTTGGGGCGTGACAGTTTTGGTATCAGAGCCAAGGTTTTTACATGTATAACTATGTGGAGCAAGAACTTGCCAGTGAGGTTTCAATTATCATTATGAACCCGGGCATAATTATAATTGAAACATCATTGGGAGTTCTATAGGAAGTTTTTGGATGACGTTTGTTTTTGTTATTGACTTTTTGTTATACAAAGGAATTGTATTTTGAATTAAATATTTCTTTTGTTTTTTTTTATAGTGAAATATGCCACCCAGACGTCGAGTATCTACCAGGAGCTCCACTAACAGTAGAGCCTCTGGCAGAATTTCTCCGACAGATGATATGCCCTTGAGAGGTAGAGGACGGCGTCAGAGTAGGATTAGGGCTAGGGGTGGTCGAACCCTTAGGCATCTACAAGATATTCCTTCTAGAAGTGAACAAGTAAGTCCTCAATCTGAGGAGCAGACCGTTCCTTCAACACAGGATACAACAGAGGAGAATCCCGCAGTTAAGTTATCGGAATTTATGAAGTTAAATCCACCATCTTTTTCGGGAACTAATGCACGGGAGGACCCGATTGAGTTTCTTGAAGGAATAGAGAAAAGATGTAGGGCCTTGAGATGCCCTGATGTTCAGTATGTCGAGTTTGCAGTGTTTCAGCTTCAGGGAGTGGCAAGTACTTGGGCAAAAATAGTCCCGGGTTTGCATGCGACGAGAGTACCTTCTTTGACTTGGGAAGGATTCAAGACTACATTTCTGAATCGTTATTTGCCTCAGAGTACTAGAGACGCAAAAGTTGAAGAGTTTTTAACTTTAAAGTGCAATAAAGGAATGTCAATAGCAGAGTATGATCAGAAATTTACTGAATTATCTTCTTTTGCCTCACATATCATCCCAACTGAAAGAGAACGAATCAACAGGTTTGTGCATGGATTGCCAGTAGATATACATGATAATATAGCGCCTATGTTGGGTCGTGATATCACCTATGCCGAGATTGTTGATAGTGCATTGAGGATCGAGAATCGACATAAGGCAGAGGAAGCAATTTCTAAGAAACGCAAGAGGGAGCATGATGAGAAATTTCTCGGTTCTTCTTCCAAGAGTCATCAATTTTCAAATCAATCTCACTTTCGTGCCTCACAATCTAAGCCTAGATCATTTGGTTCACCATCAGTGAGCACTCCTGTTGTGAGACCAAATTCTGGTAATGTGAGACCTCGAGCCCAGTCAGTGCCGAATCAATCGGGTTATGTTAGAGTCCCTTGTAATAGTTGTGGAAAATATCATTCAGGACCATGCTATAGAGTGTCTGGTGCATGTTTTGAGTGTGGACAGACGGGCCATTTGAGAAGAAATTGTCCCTATCTACAGTCTGTGTCAAGCCACGGATCAATTCAACCTTCTCCTCGCCCTACTTCCTCATCAATCCCACCTGCTAGAACTGCTTCTACTTCAGCTAACATGGGTAAATTTGGAAGGGGAAATGGTCAGCGAGGACAATCTTCCTTAGGACAAAGGCAGGCGAGAGTTTATGCCATGACAAGACAGGATGCTAAAGCCTCAAATGCTGTTGTTACAGGTATTATAACTGTGTGTTCGAACCAAGCTTATGCATTAATTGATCCTGGATCAACTCATTCATATGTGTCTGCTTATTTTGCTAAGAGGTTGAGCAAAGAACCTACCGAACTTGATAATTCATTTGTAGTTGGCACCCCAGTAGGAGAATCTTTAATTGTTTCTCATGTGTACAAGTCTTGTGAAGTGTCTCTTGAGGGTAGAGAAACCCTTATTGATTTGATGATGCTTGATATGATTGATTTTGATGTCATCTTGGGCATGGACTGGTTAGCTTCTTGCTATGCTACCGTTGATTGTCACTTAAAAGTAGTAAAATTTGATATTCCAGGTGAAACTCCTTTTGTGTTGCAAGGTAGTTTTATAGAAAAACCTACTAATCTTATTTCGGCTTTAAAAGCCCAACGATTACTACAGAAAGGTTGTCAAGGGTTTTTGGCGTTAGTAAGGGATATTGATAAAGGCACCGTTAGTTTGGATCAAATCCCTGTTGTTCGAGAATTTCTTGATGTTTTTCCAGAAGAGTTACCTGGACTGCCACCTGACCGAGAGATCGAATTTGCCATTGATTTAGTTCCGGATACTCAACCAATTTCTATCCCGCCTTACAGAATGGCACCTTCTGAGCTGAGAGAACTAAAGACCCAATTGCAAGAACTGTTAGATAAGGGATTCATCCGACCTAGCATATCTCCTTGGGGAGCACCAGTACTATTTGTGAAGAAAAAGGATGGATCATTAAGACTTTGTATTGATTATCGGCAGCTTAATAAGGTGACGGTGAAAAATAAGTACCCTTTGCCTCGAATAGATGATCTTTTTGATCAATTGCAAGGAGCTCAGTGTTTTTCCAAAATAGACTTGCGTTCGGGCTATCATCAGTTAAAGATCAAAAAGGAGGACATACCTAAGACTGCATTTAGAACTCGATATGGTCATTATGAATTCCTAGTAATGTCATTTGGGTTGACTAATGCACCAGCAGCTTTTATGGATCTAATGAATCGGGTGTTTAGACCGTTTCTTGATAAGTTTGTGATTGTTTTTATTGATGATATTTTGATATACTCAAAGAGCCCAGAGGAGCATGAACATCATTTGCGAATTGTTTTACAGACAATGAGGGAGCAACAACTTTATGCCAAGTTCTCTAAATGTGAATTTTGGCTTGATAAAGTTACCTTCTTAGGACATGTTGTTTCTAAAAATGGTATTCAAGTGGACCCAAGCAAAGTAGAAGCAGTGCAAAATTGGCCAAGACCGACGACTGTTACTGAAATTCGCAGTTTCTTAGGTCTTGCAGGATATTATCGTCGATTTGTCAAGGATTTCTCTAAAATAGCTGCTCCACTGACAAGGTTGACTCAGAAGAATGTAAAGTTTGAATGGGATGACAAGTGTGAAGACAGTTTTCAAAAATTAAAGGAATGTTTGACTTCGGCACCAGTTTTGAGTTTACCATCAGGCAATGGAGGGTATGCAGTTTATTGCGATGCTTCTCGTGTGGGTTTAGGCTGTGTTCTAATGCAGCATGGGAGAGTTATTGCTTACGCCTCAAGAAAACTTAAGAAACACGAACAGAACTACCCAACCCACGACCTAGAGATGGCAGCAGTTGTTTTTGCTCTAAAAATTTGGCGCCACTATCTTTATGGTGAGACTTGTGAGATTTATACTGATCATAAGAGTTTAAAGTATATTTTTGAACAAAAGGATCTTAATTTGAGACAAAGGAGGTGGATGGAGTTACTTAAAGATTATGATTGTACAATTCTTTACCATCCGGGCAAGGCGAATGTGGTGGCTGATGCCCTAAGCAGAAAATCGATGGGTAGCTTGGCACATATAACTTTGATGAGGAGGCCTTTGGTGCAAGAAATTCATACACTTGAGCATAATGGAGTCAAGTTTGAGATTATTGATAAGGGAGCATTTCTGGCTCATGTACGAGCTCGTTCTTCTTTAATGGATCAAATTAAGAATGCTCAATTATTAGATCCAAAATTATACAAGTTAAAAGAAGCAGTCATAGCTGGAAGTAACACTGAGTTTGAAATTGACCAGGAAGGAATATTAAAGTGCAAGGGTAGGATTTGCGTACCACAAGAGGGAAACTTGAAGCAATTTATCATGGAAGAGGCTCATCATTCTACATATACTGTGCATCCAGGAACAACAAAAATGTATCAAGATCTGAAACAACTGTATTGGTGGGATGGCATGAAAAAGGATGTGGCAGACTTTGTCTCACACTGTTTGACATGCCAGCAAGTTAAGGCAGAACACCAGAAGCCAGCTGGGCTACACCAAAGGTTAGAAATACCAGAGTGGAAATGGGAAAATATCACAATGGACTTTGTCATCGGGTTACCTCGCACTGTTAAGGGGTATGATTCTATCTGGGTTATTATTGATAGACTAACGAAATCAGCTCATTTCATCCCAGTGAAGACAACATATAGTGTTGATAAGTATGCTCAATTGTATATTGATGAGATCGTGCGACTGCATGGGATTCCAATATCTATAATTTCGGACAGAGGTCCTCAATTTACTTCTCAATTTTGGAGATCTTTCCAAAAAGCTTTGGGCACTCGATTGGATCTCAGCACTGCTTTTCATCCGCAAACCGATGGCCAATCTGAGAGAGCCATTCAGATACTTGAAGATATGTTAAGATCTTGTATTTTGGACTTTGGTGGCAGTTGGGACCGTTACTTGGCTTTGATAGAGTTTGCTTATAACAATAGTTATCAATCTAGCATACAAATGGCCCCATATGAAGCACTTTATGGCAGGCGATGTAGGTCTCCTATTGGATGGTTTGATGTTGGCGATACTAAGCTTTTAGGACCAGATTTGGTGCAGGATGCTATTGAGAAAGTGAAAATAATTAGAGAAAGATTAATAACAGCTCAAAGTCGACAAAAGTCTTATGTCGATAATCGACGTCGGGAATTAGAATTTATGGCCGGGGATAGAGTATTCCTTAAGGTATCTCCTATGAAAGGGGTAATGAGGTTTGGAAAGAAAGGTAAACTGAGCCCAAGGTATGTGGGACCATTTGAAATTTTAGAAAGAGTTGGTGCAGTTGCTTATCGTTTGGCATTACCGCCTGAACTGTCGGGTATTCATCCGGTGTTTCATGTATCAATGCTACGGAAATACTTATATGATCCTTCTCATGTAATTGAAACTGAGAAGATTCAGATATTCCCAGACTTATCTTATGAAGAAGTTCCAGTGGCCATCTTGGATCGACAAGTTAAGAAGTTGCGGTCGAAAGAAATTGCTTCGGTGAAAGTGTTATGGCGTAATCATTCTCAGGAAGAAGCTACATGGGAAATTGAATCCGACATGCGTGCTAAGTATCCATACCTATTTGTGGATTAAGGTAAGCACAAATTTAAATTCGGAGGACCGAATTTTTTAGGGGGGAAGAATGTAATGACCCCAACAAAAATTTAAACTAAATAAATAAATATATATAGGATAACTTACTTAAAGTGTGTTTATATTAATTTTTGGGATAAATATAACAAGTTAGAGACTTGGTCTAGTGGCAGCTGAGCAACCTTTCATATATAAGGTCCCAAGTTCGAATCTGGAAGAGGCCAAAAGCAGAGTTAAAATTTTCTTTTTGCTGGCCGTGCGAAATTACCAAACTGCCCTTAGCTTCATCTGATATTTTTAACTCTTCCTTCTTCTTTCTCGGTCATTCCAGAGCAGAAGCTCCGCGAGAGAGAGAGAGAGAGTTTCATCGTTCCTTTTCTCTCTGTGTTCATTGGCCGGTGACTGTGGGTGCGTCTCTCGCCTTGGTTGCTGGAGATCGAAGAAAAAAAAAGAAGAAAGAGAGAGATCTGAGATTGGACGAATCTTGCTTAGCCTTTCGTGGTCACTGCTTTCTTCCCTTCCACCGTAGCTGGAGCTGCGTTCGCGTAGCTCATCGTCGCTGGTGTGCTCGTGGCTGGTCCTTCCATTTCGGTTAGGATTTTCCCTGTTTCTACGTCATTCTCCCTTGTACGAGCTCAGCGTTCCACCATGTTAAGTCGTTGAAATGGGTACTGCTGGTTTAGGCTGAGGCGACGCTGACTCTGGTTTTCTTTTCTTCTGAACGGTGCTGCGTCTCCTTCTGTTTCTTGCATCAGCTGGAGAGTTCCGTTTTTTTTTCTCCCCTGTTTTGCTGTAGATTCTATCTTCTTTGCTGCCTCTGCCATTACTGGTGTTTAAGGTAAGAAATTTAAGGACTTTTCTTGCTGAATTTATGTGGGAGGGAGAGTTCTGTTTGAGGACTAAAATTATAAAAAAAAAATTTGGTGGGTGTTCTGTTGTTGCCTTGACCGAAAAATGTATATATATATATATATATATCTGGACTGAAATCGAAAGAGACAAACTTGGATATATGATTGGTACCTATAAGATGTCATTGAAGGGCTTATATGAGGGAAAAAAAAAAATTTGACCTCTAATTGTTGATGGGAATTATTGGTTTAGAAATTCTCTTGTAGCTTTGTAAAGGAATTTAATTATGGGCTTGCACACAATCATGTGTATATTTAGAGTTCGTTTGATTTTTGGTGAATGGTTAAAGGCTTAGGATTGAGGAGGTAGAAGTAATGCACCTAAGGTAAATGATACAAAGATTGGGAGAAAACTCCTATTCCATGGAAATATTATGGCATGGTTAAAGTTTTATGAAGAAAGTAAGAGAAATTAATGATAATGCTTGAATTAACTTTAAATTATAAATTTGGGTTTTGAGATTTTAATGGTGGTTAGTAAAGGTTGTGTTATAAATTAAAATTTTATATATTTATATTTTATATTTTATAGGGTGTGTGGAAGAACAAGACCCTGAAAAGACTTAAAAGAAGAATACTTTTGGGAGTTAGAACTTCAACAGGTAAGTGAATAGCATTCCTTATAATTATTTATTAAAAACCTTTTTATTGAAATATTTCATTTTTATTAATTATGTTAGTTTTAGAAATTTTGAAACAACGATGAAAGACAGTTACATTATAATTTGTGCATTTTCTCAAGAAATATATTTCTAATATTGATGAAAGCACATTTGCTTATTGAATTTTGAAATTTTCTTGGTTACATGATTAGTACAAGTTTGTACATTCATTATGATGTATCGATTTGGCAAGTTTCATATATTTGAAGTAATTCATGCGAGTTTGATCTTGATAATGAAAGTTTGAACTCAAAAATGATCATTTCCCTCGCATGTTTGAAACGGGATTTCTAAGAGAACTCGAAACAGAACACTGCTGCTAACGGCAGTTTCGTTAGCCCGTAGCGCGCTGTGGTTAAATACTAGCTAGTTTGTTTCGTGAGTTTTATTCTCACGTTTGGTATTCGTGGGCTTCGTACCCGCGTTTGATTTCGTGGCCTGAGCCGCGTTTGGTTACTTACCCTCGTGGGCTGTGTGTCCACGTTTGTTTCGTAGCTTCGGCTGCGTTTGGTTACTTACCCTCGTGGGCTGTGTGTCCACGTTTGTTTCGTAGCTTCGGCTGCGTTTGGTTACTTACCCTCGTGGATTGATGTGTCCACGTTTGTTTTCGTGGCATAAGCCGCGTTTGGTTATTTACCCTCGTGAACTGTGTGTTCACGTTTGTAACTTGTTCTGCTGAGTTCTCAGAAATTTGAATGTTAATTAGTATGCATTTTCAAAATTTACCTGATTTTGATAAATAATTGGTGTTGTTTTGAGTTTTATGAGAGCAGATTAACTTCTTTTAGCACGATAACATAAATCGTTTTCACTTCATTCTTATTTTACAAAAAAATGATTATGACTTACATGCTTATAAATTTTGGTGAAATTACTTTCAATTTCTTGACACCATTAATAGAGATTGTCAAGTTAAATTTTAAAAAATTTTATCATGGGAATGCTATTCACTGAAAAAAAATTTATTTGGCCTCAAATTGGTTAGCTGACGCCGATTCCACCAACGACCTCAAAAAGGGGCAACTAGCTACAGTGGGTGGATCCTTTTGATTGGTATTGCCACTTTAATGTCAATATATAAATTGTATGTCTTTTTGAATCGAAAGAAAGAGTAGATGCTCCACATAGGTTGTTGATGAATCTTATTTTTGCCTGTACATTGGTTGCTGGCTGGAAGGAGCTATGCTCCTGACTTATACTGTTAGTTGTAAAAAAAAAATTTTGTTGTAGAATTTTTGGGAGATCCTAGTTACAGGGGAGGTTCTGCCGAAATTTCTGCAAATATGTCAATATTTTAAAAAAAAATGAATGACATGAAATTAATGTTCATTTGGAGGCTTACGGGAATGTGAGAATGGTTCGTACCCGTGCCGGTCACCCTCTATTTTGGGGCGTGACAGGAAAGGAACTGAAAATCAAGTTGTCGATCACTTGTTTAGACTTGTGCATAATTCTAGTTGTGACATTGAGATATTGATTGCTGAAAATTTTCCTGATAAACAATTGTTTGCTATTAACACATGTGATTTGCCATGGTATGTGAATATTGTGAATTATCTTGCATATAAAGTATTACTTCCTAATTTGAACCTTTTTCAAGAGAAGAAATTCTTGCATGATGTTAACTTTTACATTTAAGAAGAACCACTTTTGTTTAAAAGATGTGCTAATTTGATTATTAGAAAATGTGTTCCTAAAATAGGACAAGAAGCCATTTTACATGCATGACATGCATCTACATATAGGGGCATTATAGGGGGCAAAGGACTGCATCTAAAGTTCTTAAATCTAGATTTTATTAGCCTTCTTTTTTTAAAAATGCTCACCATTTTGTTACCAAATGTGATAAATGTCAAAGGATAGGTAATATTTCAAGGCAACATGAGATGCCTCAATCTAGAATTTTAGAAGTGGAATTATTTGATGTATGGGGAATAGATTTCATGGGATCATTTCCTTCTTTAAGAGGCAATCAATACATACTTATTGCTATGGAGTATGCAAGCAAGTGGGTGGAAGCTATAGCTTTGTCAATCTAATGATGGCAATACTGTGATTCGGTTCTTGAAGAAGAACATCTTTATAAGGTTTAGCACTCCTAGAGCTATTATCACTGATAAGGGAAGTCATTTCAACAATAAGCAATTCAAAGCTCTTTTGTCAAAATATGAAGTATACCACCAGATGTCTCTAGCTTATCATCCACAAACAAACAGCCTTTGTGAGCTAACTAATAAAGAGATCAAGCGGATACTAGAGAAGATAGTAGGACCTACTAGAAAAGATTGTTCGAACAAGTTAGATGACACTCTTTGGGCATATTGTACTACTTTCTGGACTCCAATTGGGATGTCTCATTATCACTTGGTATTTGGTAAAGCTTGCCACTTGCCTCTTGAGTTAGAACATAAACCTTGGTAGGAAATTAGACAACTGAATATGGATTCTAAGCAAGCTGGTACATCAAGGATTTTGCAATTGAATGAGTTAGAAGAGTTTAGATACCATGCTTTTGAAAGTGCAAAGTTATATAAAGAGAAGACTAAGTGATGGCCTGACCAACATAACTTGCACCAAACTTTAAAGCCAAGACAACAAGTTCTTTTCAATTATAGACTAAGTTTGTTTCCTAGAAAGTTGAAATCTCGATAGTTGGGTCCTTTCAAGGTGATTTCTATGGCACCATATGGAGTTATGGAAGTTAAGGATAAGAAGTCTGGGGATCAATTTAAAGTGAATGGTCAAAGACTAAAACATTACCATGGGGTTGAGGTGGACAAGCAGACAATTATTCACCATTTCTCTCAACTTCCTTGATTTTTTGCAAATTCTTTTTAATTTTTTATTTATTTTGTGTGTTGTTTGGTTTTATTTTCTTTGATTCTATATTATTTTAATCTTCTTGTAGGACGTTCAGTTCTTGGGGTGTTGAGTTGTTTGAGCAAATCAAGTTAGAGCAAAGCACAAATCAAAGTTGAATGATTATTTTAAGGAGATCTCTAAACTTAAAATTTTTCATTATCGATTTTGGATTATGTGAATTTTATAGTTGAATGATTGTGGATTGGATGTGTTTGATGAGGTTGAATGTATTATTTTTTTTAAGATTTTGGATTTGTATTTTGTGTGTTGTTATTTAGGTTGTTAATGGTTTTAGGATAGGATTTTGCTAGCTATGAAATTTTGTATGCAAATGTTGTGACATCTCATTTTGTGTCAAAATAAATGCTGTGACATTTTTGCATTCAAGTAGCTCCAGGTTAGGTCTCGAGAACAATAATGCTGCGACAATGCTTCAGTGTGTTGTAGGAGTGCTGTAACATTCTAGTCTTTGCTAGTTCTCGAGAGCATTAATGTTGTGATACTCTTGCAGCTTAATGTTGTAGTGCTACAACATTATTGGTCTCAGGATAATTTTTTTTAAAAGCCACTGGTGTAGTGAATAAGAATAATAATAAAATATTTTTTAAATTTTTTAATTTAAAATCCAAATTTTCAAATTTTTAAAAAAATTAAAAAATTTTAGTTCAAGTTTCAAATTTAAAAAAATCTTTTATTTGATTTTAGTTGTTTTTAATTAATTACTTTTTTAAAAAAAAAGTTAAATGATTTTAGTATTTTTCTTTATCTGATTTTCTTGAAATTTAAAAAAAATGGTGCCTTTATTTGATTTCTTTAATTTTATAATTTTTTGTTAAAAAAATGTGCAGTTGTGATTTTCTCTTCCCTTTCCCAACCCTATTCCTCTTTTCACGTGTTCACCTTTTTCTTCATTAGGCACTGCCGCTCACTGTCGCACACACCTATCAGCTACCTTCATCACCACCGTGCATCTGCCAGCTTCCATCTCCTGTCATGCCGTGAGTTGCACTGCTCCTCTACCACAGTAAAGCATCATCTTCTTCTTTGCTGTTTTACACCACCAGTGTCATCGTCCTCATCATCTTCTACACCATTCGCTACCATTGTTTCTTGTTCTCCTTCATATCGAGCTTCTCTCCCACTATCAACTTTGCCTCACCTCCTTGTTTTCCCGTCTTCCACCACACAGGCCACTCCTCACCATCTGCATCAGCATTTGTTTCCTTTTTGTGAACAATAACTCACCACCTTTTCATCATCCGAGCTCTCTAGCATCCATTTACCCAGCTATGAGTTACTTATTCCCCCAGTGTCGAACATGCGTCACTTCCTCATTCCCCTTTACTCTCGCACACCACCAAAGATTACCTAGAAATCTCACGTCTCTATTTTTGTTTATTTCTGCCATTCTATGCTTTGTCTCTTCCACCATCGCCTTCATTGAATGCTTCTCATGTTTCTGTTGCCTAGTGAACAGTAGAGTATCATCTTCCCTTCTTTGACTCTAATCCTCTGTCCCTCCCCTTCGTCTTGAGTTCTTGTTTTTAGTTTATTCACTTCCCTTCATCATTGTGATCCCTACTTACGCAACCACCAAGTATACGTCTTTAAATCTTTTCATTTCCATTTCCCCCCTCATTACATCAACAACTCACACACCTTTGATTTTGTTTGGGTTCTAAATTTCTTTTTCTTTTTCTTTCCTATTCATAGTTTCCCCTCTGTTAGATTGCAGCTAATTCTCATCTTCACTAAGTACAATATTTTGCCTTTGGGTTTTACATTGTTCTTTAAGTTTGATTCTTGGGAGTTTGTTAGACTTTATTGATCTTATGGATTTCCCTTTATGCTTTTGTCAACTTTTTTGAGTTTCCATTTGTCTGATGATTAAAGGATGATGAGTTTATAGCTAGCTCTCAATTTTGATTTCATATTTGTCCTTATTAGAAATCTGATGATGCCAAATTTCTAGTTTTTTATTGGCATTATTCTTGTGCTTGAGTTGCTTTGCACGTTGCAAAATTCTTTGATTTTCTCCTTTAGGTATGATGAGCATTTGTTAGAATTCATATTAGTTGGCTGGCTGTTGTTTTCTTAAGATCTCTTTATGCTAGAATTAATTTGTTGGGCTTGACTGTTGGCTATAGTATGCTTTGTTACCTTATTCTGTTTGGTGATATTGGGCTTGTGTTAATTGTGATTAAGGCCTACTCTATTGCTTGTTTTGTGCTGCCATGTCTATTGATGGACATGTTTATGACTTATACACTTTGCTTGGTGTGGTTGAATGACTTATACTTTGCTGAATATTTTTTTTCATTCTTCTTGTTTCAGGTATGGCTAAGGTTTCCACTTCAAAAAATGTTATCACAAAAGGGAAAGAAAAAGTCACCTTAGCACCTAAAGTGACTTCTAACAAGTCTTCCTATAAATCTAAAGCTTCCACTTCAGCACCACAAGCACCTATGGCTGGGCTAAAGGGTCAAGCCCATTTCTCAAGATTCAAGACCGATTAAGCATCTGCTCTCATTATTGCTTCTGTGGGGTCTAAATCTTTCACAAAGATTGATATTTATTAATCCCTACTCGTGAACCAGCTCATCCTAGAGTTATTGCCCAAGGTTAGATATGCTTTACTAAACAGTTTGACCAATTTGTGCCTGCTTTAGTTCGTGAATTTTATGCTAATGCCACTTTATGTGAAAAAGGCAAGATCTATGAAGCTAATAAGGGATTAGTGACTCTAGATTGCATTGGACATTTGTAGTTGTTAGATCAAGAATCTCATTACATTTTATTCATTTTACTTTTTAATTTTGCTTAATCAATCGCTTCTAATTGGTTTTGCTTAACGTAAACAAAAATAAAAACTTTATTGCCTAATTGTTATTATGCTTGATTTCTTGTGGGATCAACCTTGACACACTAGTATATTGCACTTTGACCTGTACACTTGCGGTGAAATATTTTGTGTGCATCAAATTCAACTATACATACTTTGAGAGATTGCAAGAAATCAAAAGAGGTTTGGTCAAAATTATTAAAACAATCTAAAATTAACACATTATTTTCTCTTTCTTTACAAGATTGGTTAATTTGGAATGTCGAGAATGATGCAAGAAATGCTTAGGCAAGGAAGACTTCTTGGCAAAGACTCTTTAGCCATGTGTGTTGGAACATCTGGAAAGCAAGATGCAAAAATGTCTATTCCGAAGAAGTCAATCATGATAGAGACATTGCTTTCACCAGTATCCAAGATATTATTAATGATCAATACCTCTAATCCAAAATCAAATTTCTCACTCAAAAAAAGGGATAGAACTAAAGCTAAATGGCTCCCCCTTAAAGAAGGATGGGTTAGGTTAGACACAAATGGTTCCATTAACTCTCTTAGTGCAACTTCTTATGGTGGTCTCATACAGAACAAATAAGGAAACTAGGTTAAAGGTTTCTCTAAATATCTTAGATATTATCCAAGTACAGTTGCTAAACTTATAGGTATCTTAGAAGGACTTAACATCTGCTAGGCTAAAAAGTTTAACAAAGTTAATGTCTACTCTGACTCTACTGAAACTCTCTCATTAATTCACAATGAGTTCTCTACCAATCACCCACTTTTTTGCTACTATCAATGAAATTAGAGATCTCATTATGCAAGATTGGACTATTACCTTTGATCATATTTTTAGAGAAGCGAACAAATGTGCTGACTGATTGACCTATCAAGCCTCTGCCAATAATTGTAATGTTTTTATTTTTGACACAGCGCCCCTTGGTTGTAGGAATTTTTTATACACTGACATGACTCAGCATGTCGATTAGCACAATCTTTCCATGACTTCCCATTAAAAAAAAAAAGCCTTAGGATTGGTATAGTTGAAATAGTACCAATATAAGGACAAAATATGAATGAACCGATAGTACCGGTATGAGTGAAATTTTAAAGGAACAAGGCACAGTACTAGTTCATAGAGGATTACAAAAATCTTTTAAGAGCTTTATACCAATAAAAAGTTTCAATACCTTAATAAACATGTACACAAGATTAAAACCAATTGAATTACTTCTCAAAGAACTAAGCTATGAACTAAAATAACTTAAAGAATGATTCTAAGAAAAATCAAATACATAACTTAGAAGGAAACACACAAAGTTAGAGTTTAGAAATGATGGAAGTTCATACTAATAATGGTGTAAACAATATAATGCTAATAGTAATCCTTAAAAGGAATAAGAGTCAGAGTTTAATGGATATGAGACCATTTATTCCTTAATTACCTATAATGACATTAATTATCCCTATCAAGCAAATTCTTCCCTAACTTATTATTATTAAAACCAAGGTTCAACAGAATGAATGAGATAGGGAGGAATAAGTCTAAGGTTTTCATTTATTTTGGTTACATACTTGGTCTTTTATTTTTTTTCAAATAAAAAGTTTAAAAATAATAATAAAAAGGTTTAAAATAACCAGCCCTTTATTTTCAAGTTTAAAAAGAGTGGGCTTTTTAAACCCGAATTATTATTTTCTACACTAAAGTAGTGGCTCAACTTATTTAGAGTGTAAAAGGGTCGGGATGGGCTTAACCCTAATTAACACCTCTAGACCTAATATTATAGTTTTACAAGCATAATCAACAAGTCCTAAGTAACTAAAACATTCTTGGGATATATGAACAAAAGTTACAAGTAGATTCACGGGAGCTAACTGATTCATAAAAATATTAACATTTCTAAAAGAAAAACAATTTTAAATACTTACTAAATCATGCTGCTTCTGTTTTCAAATTACAAGAAAATTTTGGAAGTAATTCGTTGTTGCAAATATAAAACAATTTGACAAAATTAAAATTTATTAAATATATTTTTTGTATATTATCCTTCTCTCTTTATTTCTCTCTCTCTCTCTCTCTCTCAACTTTTAAAGTTACGTTAAATGATGGGTATTTTTAAAATTTATATTTATATTTAAAAAAAAGATTGGAAAGTGTATTTAATTAGTTTTATTGATATGCATAATTTTATTTAAATTTATCTTATAAATTAACGAGTGAAGCATTAAATATAATCAATGTTCTCCCTCCATTTTTATTTATAGGAAAAATGTCTCTTTTAATTTGTTTTTTTATATAAACAAAATTACATTTTTTTAATAGACATTTATTATAAATTTTTTAAATTATTCCTCATAATTTTATTATTCACGATTATAAAAAAATAATTAATGAAGGTTTGATTAATAAAATTAACAAAGAGGCTTCATTTGGGTTATTATAGATCCACACATATTCGTCCCCTTTAGATGCACTTCATTAACCCATTTAACCCCTAAATTATCGTCCTCTTTTTTCCCCCTCAAAAACCCAAAGCAACATAGCAATGACTGCTTGAGTCAAAGCCAGTATTGTCAAAGCATACTTTTGTTGGCTGTGATAGAGAAATTACACAGACAAGAGCAGATTGTAAAATGAACGAAGCTTGATATCTTCGTACTAGATATGAATTTAAAATTCAATGGGAGAGGAAGACTTGTATGTTTACTATATTTTAAACAAGTAATATAATAATGCAAATTTAAATAATTCCACAAATTCTTTTCTTGCAAAAAGGAGGGAAAAAGAGAAGTCTACCTATTTAATCCATAAGAGGCCAGGGGGTGTGTGAGAGAGAGAAGGCAACAAGATGCCAAATCATATTAGGATAGTTTCATTCCACTCAATTCTGGATTAATTGAAAATCTCCAACATTAAATGATTTAGTAAACAAAGCAGCTTTTAATCCATAGGTGTTTTCAGAAATAAGGCAACCCCAGTTGCAACAATACATCAATATTCAATGGTTAAAGTTGACCAACTGGCAATGAACAATGAGATGCTAACTAAACTACATTGCAAATTTATAACTGCAAAGTTAACTGACACCAAACAAATAAAGGGTTAATGAATATCCTAAATCCTAAATTATTATACGAATGGCATTTTTAATCCTAAACTCTAGAAATGTTTAAAAAACTCACCTCAACATTTAAATTTTGAGTGCCTAAAATCTAGTCGTTAAGTTGAAAAAATGATTGTCATTTATAAGGATCAAGATGAGTATCACACCAGTATGCGATTGAGCCCTACAATTTCAAAGTAATGGCTGTTTTCTTCAACTTAATGATGAAGCTTTAGGTGCTCAAAATTAAAAGTTAATGAAAGTTTTTGCACATTTCAAGAGTTCAGAGTCTAAAATACTATTCACGTAATAGTTTAAGGTTTAAAATATTCATTAACCCATAAACAATGATTCACTGCTTCTCATTTGATAGACAAAAAAAAATTAATTTATCCCCATAATTTTTTTTCTAAACAGTTTCCTATATTTAAGATGTAAATAAATATTCATTGTTATTTCTCTTTGTTTAACTAATCCTCATTATTAATATCAATATATATATATATATATATATAATTCATATTATTCAGTATGTATCTCAACAATACTTAGGGTGGGTTTGGGTAATCAAGGCTTGTCATTTGAAATTCACTTTCAATTTTTGAGATGTTAAATGTTGTTTGAATAATTTTTAAGTAAGCAAAATGGCTTTTTAAACATGAGTTAAGATAGGGTTGAAATGTGTATTCGCTAACTCTATTTTTGGTGGATTTAAAATTGCAAATAGAAGTTGGGAGCAATTATGAGAGCAATGATTTTGTACCTACTTTTTATAAATGACTATGATACCCTTATTATGTTTTAATTCTTTTTTAATATTAAACTATATATATTTTATTCTTATTATTTAACCTATTAAATTTTTATGTTATTTTAAATTTTTTTCTATTTTTTAAATATTTCTAATATATTACATTTGTATAAAAAATAATAAATTATTATAAATCAATGTTCTTTTTGGTCATTACATATTTAAAAATACATTTTAAAAAGTATAAATCATTATTAATTTATAAATCATTATTAATTTAACAATTTTTAATTTACCAACTGTTTTTGAAAAAATATATCTAACCACAAAATTTAATTATAATAACTAATTTTTATTAAATTAAATTTATTAAATGAACTTTTGACAAATTAAAAATCAAACATATAGTTATATTCTTCTACTATTATTTACAAGGAAGGGAGACAACTTTTTTTTAATTCTATTTGTAAAGCATGTTAATGATTATCATCACAATTTTTATTTTATCTTTTGATTAGAGAAATTATGTTATTAAATATATTTATTTAATAAAAAAGATTGAAAATTTATTAAATTTTTTAAACAAAACTTAAAAAATAAGGTGTATAACTATTTAAGTTGTAAATTATTGAGAAAATTACATTCAAGAATCTAATTAAAATTTATTTATAAATAAAAATTAATAACAATTCTTGTTTGATAAGAATAAGTTCATATTTCTATTTTAATAAGATTTTTTTTATATTGATTGTCATATGGGAATAACTTTTTTACTGCGTCCTTGAAAACAATTTTTGGCATGACGCCAGAGTTTTCAAGAGGATGAAGTGGCAATGTGCTTGCTGAGTTGGATGGTGACTCTAACTGACACGTAAAATTAAAAACCACACAAGCACACCATTCAAGCAAACCACGTCATCACCTGCTCCTTTGCGTGAGAGCCCTAACGCTTTAGTGCTGTGCTGATCACTTCGAACGAGACGGAGGGGAGATGCGCCGGAGGCGAATGGACGAGGCTCCGACGAAA
>NW_026555557.1:0-60703 GCF_029017545.1 Prosopis cineraria | reverse complement strand
AAAACATCATCATGTTTATTAAAAATAAAATTACAAGGTTACCCCTGCTTAAATGTGTTAAAAAATAATAAAAAATATTTTTCATGTCATGTGCTATGCTGATAAGTGCATATTTTATAATTAAATAGCTATAAATTTTGATTTAAATTTGACTATATTTATTAAAATTTTATATTTATTTAATTAATATTTATATATTTGTTCTCATCATTTAATTATAAGATTAAAAAATTTTGATACAAAATTTACTCATATCTTTTTTTTTATATCTTGCAGAAAATAATAGATTAAATAAAAGAAAAAAATGCAAAAAATATATATTGAAGGAGTAGATTTTCATATATCACGTCACAAGGCAAATATTAGGAATTGAAGGAAAAGCCTCCACTTTAATTATAAATATTCCTACATTAAGAGGAAATTCATCCAATCACTTATCTGGGTATCTCAAAAAATTTTTTTGAGATATTTTGAAGCCTGTAAAAATATTATGAAGGCTAAAAGCGAAATTGTTGATAAGTTTTATAAATCATAATTATTTCTTTTCTACTCTTTAATTTTCTCTGCATGATTAAAAATTTTAGAATGGTGTTATTCAATTTTATTATGTTTTTAAATTATTCAATTGGGTAGGGATTTAACCTAATTGAGGGCTAGTTTTATACTTTCTTTGTTTTGACTCTTGACATTTATATCTATGAATATTTTTTTTTTATTATACTTACTTCTCTTATTTTTCATATTGATTTTATAATTGACCACCATTTAATCAAATGTATGGGTAATCTTAATGAACTTGGAGGTAAAGAGAAAACCTATCTAGAGAAATAAACACAAATAATTAGGCTAGGGATAATTCTAAAAATTTGTGATGACTTAAATTATAGCTTTACAATTTAATTAATTGTTGGGATACTGTAGGAACGAATTCAAAACTAATTAAAAATGAACTAGTAATTTAAGAAAACATTAGAACATTTTAAAAAAGTGTCACTATAATTGATTAAAGAGTTAATTAAAGTTAGAAACTAGTAACATATAAAGTAAATCATAATCTCTAACACTTCAAGTGATTGTGTTTTTATCATCACTATCTTCTTGATTTATTTTAATCATCTATATTTTTATCAAATTATTCATTTTATCTATTTTTCTCAAAATGTTAATTTTTAAGTTAGCAAAAGCGCAATTTTTCTGTGGATTTGACATCTAGAATACTTTAGATAATTTATTGCCATGATTTCATGCACTTGCAGGAGAGATCAATGCTTATTGCATTAATATGACATGACAATAACTATATTAATAAAATAACAATTAATTGATGGTAAGGGATTTTAAAAACAAAATTAAAAGTTAGGGGAGTTAGTTTTAAATGTTGAAAAGTGAGGGAGGTCATATGAAACTATTTCAAATTTTAGATGAGTTTTGTGTACTTTAGTCCTTGGAGAATTGAATATTCAAACTCAAACTTTTTAGGATGGAAATCTCAGTTTTTAAAAATAATTTTTAATCCAAGATGTATGATATATTATAATAATAATGAATCACTTTCTTTAATTTTATCATTTTTTTAATTAATTGAAAATATTTAATCTAGTTGTGCCATGATTTAAAGTCAATTGTTAAAAATGAGTGCATCTCATTTTTTAAAAAATATCAAGAAAAAATTGCCTTTTTTCAATATACATGAAGCTGTTGAAATTATCATGCAATAAGAGCTGGAGGGAGTATTGACTAGTGTACACTTCCAAAGCGCGCAACTTTTGAAATATTCACCAATTAATTTGAATCAGTAAATTATTATTTTAATCAAGCAGCCATGGCCATGGAAGAACTCTATTTCCTGTCAAGTTTAACTCCTAACTCAAATATTTTATCAATGGATTTCAGTAGTCAATGTTACTTTCAAGATCATAGTTGTTGTTGGCCTCCCTCCCCAACATCAAGGTTGTTTTATTCATCAAGTTCACAACTGGTTTCATTTCTTTTTTGCACCCACCTGTGATTTGTGGACAATTTGGTTTAAGAAGTTTAACAAAAAAAAAAAAAAAGATAAAAACTTTTCGACCTTTTGCAACCCCCTTCCATTCTCAACCTTTTTTGTTTCCCCAACAAGTCTGTGAGAAAACAGTCCCAAGATGCATCTTAGTTTCTTTTCCATTACTTGATGGCTGTTATTTTATTGATTAATTAATTCTTTTGTGCACAACATGTTATACATCTAATATGTTGTGCAAATTAATAACATCCTTAGCAAAATTTTCAAGTCAGCAAGGGTTCTCTCCTGGCATGGAGAACCACGCTGTCCCCTCCTGTCCTCACATTGCTTTCAAATCTCACCCCCACATTGTGAGGGTAGGAAGGATTAGGATAGTTTTCCACAAGCCTGATCTTTTCAAGTCGCATTATACTTAATATTATTATCTTTAATTGTTCCATAAATTTTAACATTAATTATTTTCAAGTTGGTCAGGAGAATTGTTTTTTATCTCATATATAGTTTATCTCTTTAGTTTTTTTTGTATAATGCTATGTTTATGTTAACTTGTCTTAATATAAAAAAAAGTATAAGACGTCGAGTACGTAACAGGGAAAAAAAGAGTAATTGGGCAATTATCTTGAGGAATGTGACATGCGCAGCTATAACTAGCATAGCTTATAGTAACAATTATTTTAGAAAAATAAAAATAAAAAGTTCTTTCTTACCAACAAATAAAAAATGTGTTTACATTTAATTTCAATCAATATACTATAAATTTAAAATTATCTAGAATATTTGAGTTTCTCATCAATTATCTGTCATATTCATTTACTATTTGTTTATTAAATATTTATTTGATATTAATATAAAAGCACATTATCTATTATTATTTATTTATTATTCATTTGAGTGATATTTAAAAAAACCCTATTTTTTATGAATGTTATGTTATACACCAAAAAGTTAGGCGGCAATAAAAAGTTGTTTTGAATTGTATATTTATTCCGTTAAAAAATGTACATCTTCAAAGAGCAACAGCCAAATTAAAGATATTTCCACATACATGTACGACAATAAGAGACAAGACTGACCCAACATTTTGAAAACTTTGATTCATATACATGCATGTGTGATACATGCTATGTCAACGACTAACAGTTTCAGTAACAGCGTCACATTCCTTTTTCGGATTAAGTTCCGAATTTAAGCTTGCTGTTAACATGTTGGCGTGCGTGAGTATATGAATCTTTCATTCCCACGAGGAAGGAAGAGCTAGCCAGGTTGGAAATATTTTTTCAAAAAAATGTGTGCTATATGTTGTGGGATCCACAGAGGCAGCTGCTAAAAATGAAAGCCGTAACCCACTAAGTTGGGTTCATGTGTTGAACGTAATGGGAAGATAGACTGAGCCCTCTTAACTCCATTTCTGTACCATGGGCTAGCCCAACCACACTCTAACACAAATCCTTCAAAACCGTTTTCTTCTTCGAACAATCTATCAAAACTTGAATTCGCACAATAGTCCAATCATACGAAAAAAATAATTCCAGATTGCCGCAATCTGTCTTTGTAAATAATCCTAACAAATTCACAATGGATATCTATTAGTCTAATTCCAAATTTTTATTTATTTTAATTTATAAAAAAATTACAGTATAATATCCACACTTGTACATCTTTATACTTTATTGACATTCTCATTTATTTATCGTATTTAATTATTTTAAAAGTTATTTCAAATAAGTTATTAAAATAATTTTTTAATCCTGATAATGTTAACAATTTTAAAATATTCTAATTTTTTAAAAATGCTTCATTCTTGAAAGAAAGTGGGGCAATTTTTTTTTGAATGAAATAGCTTATTGGCCAAAAAAAATATGTGTGTAAAAAATATGAATTAATTTTTTTTTTAAAATTTAATTATGTGGTCCATTCAGCATACAAGTGATTTATTATTGATATATAAAAAATTTATCATTATATATTAAAAATATAATAAATTAATTATAATATAAAATATGATAAATAATAAATTGTTTGTTTAGTTTGACCTCACAAATGTATTTTATTTGTAAAAGTCACTTGTTTTTTCACCGAAAAACTGAGAGATTCGCGGTGGTCGATATCGTCCTGACAGGGAAGGATGATGTGCCATGGCAGCAAATGAAAATATCAAATTGATTCAACAAGAAAAAAAGATGAGAGTGGGACCAAGTCAATGCATGGGGGAAGATGAAAAACAGAAAATAAAAAGCAGTAGGGCCAGCCTTTGCATGAGCATGGTGGCGTGGCGGCTAGTGAGAGAGGCAGGTGGAGTAAGATGTGACGCCAGATGGGCCCCCTGCTTCCCGCTATTTGCCTGTACCGCTAACAAATGATTCACTTTGGTGGAGACAGCGAGTGCACGAATCGCTCTCTCATTGGGTTTCCAATTTCATCCACTCTTTCCTCATATTATAATATCTTCTTCCGTGGTCGTGCTTCCTCCGTCACCCTCAATTCCAAAATTACATTTCTAGAACATCCAACACTTTTTAATTACACTTCAAGCAATTATGATTCTCATATTGTTAAATACGGATTGTGATTTTTAGCAGAAAAAAATCTCTTTTGAGCGAACGAAGAAGTCCCTCCTCGTTGTTCTTAGACTAGGGCTATTGAGTGCCGGTGCCAGACCTGCCAGTACCAATGTCAACATCACAATTGTTTTTTCGAGGCTTCTACTTTCCTATTTTGCAATATTTATCGTTGTATTAAAGTATTTAACGCTTTCAATTTACAAGGTTGGGGTAAGTTAGCTAGTGAGAGCTCATCTTACACTCAACAATTAGTGAGCTTTGAAATTCTTAAAAAAGATTAAGACTTTCAGTAGAAAATAATTTTTTAAGTGCACGAAAACCCTCCTCGCCGCAATTGCTGCTGCTAAGACTACCTCAGTCGGAGTCAAAATGACATTTGATTTTTTTCAGGCTTTATTTACGTTTGTTTTGAATATGAATGTGGAAGAATTGAAGGGGCTCCGGCAAATTTTATTGCCCACCAAAGATCTTAATAATTTCTTGACAATCTAAGGAAATTATGGATATGCTTAAAAGCTTCGTGGAGGACTCAAAATATCTTCCCCAATCAACCACTCTTTTTTGAGCCAACGTTTCTCTCAGCAGCAGTATTATTCTTCCCATCCCTCTCTATTATGGATGATGCCCGTCCCATGAAAAGAGTTGAATATTCAATATGCGATAGGATATCAAGCATGAATGGATTTCAGTTTCACTTCACGTGAAAAGGGTGAAAAAGTTATATAAACAAAAGGACTCATGCTTTGAGATTGTACAGATAGAGTTGGAATAAGGAACAGTCACATTAAGTAAAGCGACTCATGGGTTGAGATTGTGAGTTAATGTATAATAGTGCTAAATTTTTTTATGAACTCACATGAATTTAATTGGAATGGATTTTTCACCTCTAAAATGTGGCATCACTTTTTGCAAAAAAGATTAATATAGTCTAGAAATACCCGCAACTCGCGGCAACAACGATAATAATCCACGCTGCCCCCTTTAATTTGTTATGTATTATGAGGTGCTAATATTTGGAGCTGCGCTGGTAACTTCTTTGTAATACATACGTACCCCCTGAAAATATATTTTTTTTTTTGGTGTTAATTTGTGAGCGTGCATACGTATAATTGTTCTCTCCCCGAGTCCAAAATTTTAAATAGAACTAACCCATTGATAATGGTTCTTGTAAATAGGTGAATAATTCAGAATGATGCTTTAAAGGTCATTACTTCCCATGCCCATCGATCAAAATCAACTCGCCGTGACAAGTGAGTCCCTGCATGTCTATGACAGTGCGTGACCCACGCACATGGCTCTGCTCTGTAACGCAGCTCAACCAAATTTTAGTAGGATATCAATGCATTACATGGCACAATGGTGTCATGCTCTCATTTGTTAACTCTACATAACAGAGATGATATCCCAAACACGTGTTGCAGAACTGACGGTCATTCGTCCCACCCCTCTTCTCCCGCCAGGTGACTGTCTGTTCTGTCATGACTCGGATTTGGAATCTAATATACCAACTGGTTCTGTTCCTCCCCCCCCTTCCTTCCTTTTTTTCCCCCTCCACTTTCGCTTATCTTTTTGTATTTTACTATTTTAACATGCAACCGTTTTTATTTTAGCATTCTTATTTTGATATTTTCCTCCAAAAAAAAAAAAGAGTAGGGCCCGATTTTCTGTCAATAAACACGCGTTTTTCTTGAGATGCTGCCATTTCCCCCTGGACTCGAGCCCTGCAACATAAGTGATGAATAGCTTGGATTTCTCATATTTATTAAAAAAATGCATTAGTGCGCATGAAATTTTAAAAATTGATAAATATTTTTTTGAATATTACATATTAAGCTTAATTTTTAAAGATAATAACCCATACAATGTTTGGGTGTACTGATGTCAAGTTGGAAACTTAAAAGGATACTCTATCCTATCTATAAATTATTTTTATTAATTTTATCAATTACTAATATAACAAAAATATAAGAAACGGAAGTAAGTAAAATTCAAAATATAATTCTCAAGTTAGAAAAAAAAGTAAACAAACAATATGGTATTATTTTTCTGTCTTCTTATATTTTACTTTTTAAAGTAGTTTGAAAGTTTTAATTTAAAATAATTTCATCATCTAATAGCTTATAAAGTGAACCATATTATCTTTTTAGAATATAACTAATATATAAGATAAAGGAGTATTTTATAAAATTAAATGACCTAAAAATTTTTTATATAAAATTAGGGGTTTGAATGTGCGTATTTGACTAAAAATGCACATAATATACATAATTAAATATAAACTATACTGCAAAGATAAACGTAAATTTAAAAAAAAAAAGCACATCATCCACGTCGCACTCACGAAATGAAAGCAACCCCTACCTTGTGGCCCAACAGTGAATTTTCTCCTGCCAGAGTTAAGTATCAGTCCCGCGGCCTCCCCGCACTTAGCCTTTTCCTTCTTTATATACACCAACCGTTTCCAACTATAGCCTTCACCATCAAACCAGCGACGCCACACTCCCACTTCGCTGTATTGTTGTTAGTTATTTCCATTTATTAACATGTCCAAGGTTGTCTGTGTCACCGGAGCCAGCGGCGCCATCGGATCATGGGTCGTCCGCCTCCTCCTCGAACGCGGCTACACCGTCCATGCCACCGTCCAAGATCTCAGTTACACTCTTTCCTTACATCGTTTCATCTATCCACTTTAATATTCACTGTTTTCTTCCCCGGGATCTCACACACACACGTCAACATGCATCCATAAGAAATACGTCACGTATACTGATTCTGGTACAGGAAAGTGAACGCCACTAAGATATAATCTCGTTTCTGGTTCATGTGATACAACTCCATGTATAATTAGTTGAAGTATTAAGTAACTAATAACGAAAGAAAACAGACGATGACAATGAGACGAAGCATTTGGAGGCGATGGAAGGAGCGAAGAGTCGACTGCATCTGTTCGAGATGGATCTTCTGGACATGGACTCCATCAAGGCCGCCGTGGAGGGCTGCGCGGGCGTGTTCCACCTGGCGTGTCCGAACATCATCGGTCAAGTTCAGGATCCAGAGGTACAAAATAACAATACTGCTCTACGCAGTCCATACTGCTTTGATTGATATTATTTTTGGGTGTGTGGTGACGTGGCTTTTGGTTTTTTGTTGGGGGTGAGCAGAAGCAGATAGTGGAGCCGGCGACGAAAGGGACGGTGAACGTGCTGAAGGCAGCTAAAGAAGCCGGGGTGGAGAGAGTGGTGGCAACGTCGTCGATATCGTCGATCATGCCGAGTCCCGGCTGGCCTTCCGACAGGATCAAAGATGAGGAATGCTGGACCGACCTTGACTACTGCAAGCGCAAGGGAGTGGGTTCTTTCACTTCTTTTCTTTTCTTTCTTTTCTCCTTCGTCAGCTTTTAGGCAGAGGGTCTCTCCTTTTTTTTTTTTTTTTTGGCCTTATGAAATTAATATAAATAGTAAAAATAAGGGAAGTGAAAAAACAACGAAGGAAAGACCCGTGTTTAATGTTCTTCAAAAGTTTAATTTTCTCTTTGATTCTTCCCCTCATACTTTTTCCTTGGTGATGAAATAATGCACAAACTTAATATAAAAAAGAAAAGAAATAATACACAAACTTCGACTTCTCCTAAATATTTTTGTTGTTAGATTTTTTAATAAATGCATATCTTTTTAGCATACCTTTTATTTTACTATTAAAAATTCTGAAAATATAAAAGGACAGTGTATGCGTTTCTTTTCCAATGTTAAAAATTCAGTGGCTGAGAAGAAACCAATTATTCTGAAAATTTCTACCTGGTAGCAGGAAATATTGTCCGTTTTGAAAAATAAAAAATATTTTTCTCCTAATAAAAATAAAGATATGTTTTCTATATATAAATAATCGCTGAGAGATTGATTTTGATTTGGAAATGCGTGTAGCTGTGGTATCCGATAGCAAAAACGCTGGCGGAGAAAGCTGGGTGGCAATTTGCTAAGGAGACGGGCTGCGACGTCGTTATGATAAATCCGGGCACCGCCTTAGGCCCTCTCATCCCCTCAAGAGTCAATGCAAGCATGGCCGTCCTTCTTGGTGTTCTCAAAGGTTTTCTTTCTCGGCTTTTCCTGTTCACCCACCCTCAGTGCTTTCACATTATAACTGTAATGTTAATTGATGTTTGATGGATTTGCAGGGGACACTGAGACCTACGAGGACTTCTTCATGGGCATGGCGCACTTTAAGGATGTCGCCATGGCTCATGTCTTGGCCTTCGAGAAGAAAGAGGCTTCTGGAAGGCACTTGTGCGTGGAAGCCATTCGTCACTACGGTGATTTTGTGGAAAAAGTGGCTGAATTGTACCCTGACTATAATGTGGCCAAGGTGCCCCAGGACACTCAGCCTGGCTTGCTCCGAGCCAAGGATGCTTCTAAGAAGTTAATTAATCTAGGGATGACGTTCACCCCCATTGAGCAAATCATCACCGATGCTGTTGAAAGCTTGAAGAGCAAGGGCTTTCTCTGAATCTAAATCATTTCTCATTTGGGCACTGCTCTGGTGGTGATGGTGTTTACATGGATTGGATCTAGTGGTGGTGTGGTTGGGTCAAATAAGGATGATGAAGTTACAGTTCAGTCACTTGTTCTGTATTTTCATGACAGGTGTTGTTATGTATAAACTCTTGCAGTTAATATCGAATAATTGTTTGTCACTCAGTAAATTGGCAAACAATGAGTCCAATAAATTTTACTGCAAGTACTAGCCCCTTATAAATCCATCATGGATCTGGTAATGATATAAAACAAGCCCACGATTCACTCAATTGCTTCTTGTTATTAAAAAAATCACGAGCTTGTCATGTTCTAATTTAAAAATGTGCAGTCTTCTGACAAAAATTCTTAAAATAAGAGAGAACAATGAATTGAGTTAAGATGAGCATGCCAAGAGAAAAAACCGACCAAATTTATTATCTTATTCTCAAAGATAGGAAATTTACGAACACCATTGTTTCAATTAGACAAAGCAAACTCAGTTCAGACTTCAGAACTTAGAAGCCACAGGACACTCAACTTGAAGGTCAGGGGTCTGGCGAAGAAAACTCAGCTATGGCGTACCACGTGCTGGCGGTGCCGTATCCGGGAAGAGGCCATGCCAATCCAATGATGAACCTCTGTAAAATTCTAGCTTCTCTGATGGCATCTCATGACCAAGAAATTCTCATAACTTTTGTTGTCACAGAAGAGCGGCAGGGCTTACTCGGCTCCGATCAAACCAGGCCCAATAATCTAACCATCTCCACAGTTCCCAACGTGCTCCCGTCTGAGCTAGTCCGTGGCTCCAACTTCCTTGGGTTCTATGAGGCTGTGATGACAAAAATGGAAGCTCCCTTTGAAGATCTCCTTCAAAAATTCAGACGCGCGTGACCCTTATTATAGCTGAAGCCGAACTTCAGTGGGCTGTCCCTCTTGCCAATCGCTGGAATATTCCGGTGGCTATTCTCTGGACCAGTTCTGCATCAGTGTTTTCCATGTTCCTCCACTTTCATCTCCTTCGCCAAAATGAACATCTGGGAATTAATTTGTCAGGCAGGCTCCGTAATTTAAAGAACTTCGACACTAATAACAGGTAATTGATTCACAATGGTTTGACTGACACTCACAGAGCATGGAGAAGAACGCGTGGAGAATATCCCTGGAGTTTCCTCAACAAGAACGTAGATTTACCCGCTATCTTCCACGGAAACGATAACAGAGTATTGCAGCTAAGCTTGCAATGCATATCAAGGGTCAAACAAGCGCAGTATCTCCTCATGAATTCCATCTACGAGCTTGAAACCCAAGTCATCGATATTCTTAAAGGCATATACTCTTTCCCTGTCTACTCCGTTGGCCCTGCAATCCCATTCCTTGACATGAATAACGACCGTCGCACAGAAGGCCATAGCCCCAACTATATGGAATGGTTAGATTCTCATCCAAGAGGCTCTGTTCTGTACATATCATTAGGGAGCCATCTCTCTGTTTCAAGTATGCAGATGGAGGAAATTGTTGCAGGCGTGCAGGAAAGTGGTGTGAGATTCTTGTGGGAGGCTCGCGGAGACAACTCATGGTGGAAGCAAGATTCCGGGACAAGAGGCTTTTTGTGTCTTGGTGTGAACAATTGAGGGTTCTGTGCCATTCTTCTGTAGGGGAATTTTTGTCCCATTGTGGCTGGATCTCAGTTTTAGAGGCAACTTTCGCTGGCGTTCCTATTCTTACTTTCCCTATATACTTTGATCAGACTCCCAACGGTAAGCAAATTGTAGAGGATTGGAAAGTTGGATGGCGAGGAAGAGAGCGCAAAGGAGCTGATAATGTTGTGACGAGGGAGGAAATATCAATGCTTGTAGCGAGGTTTATGAACCCTGAAAGTACGGAACATGATGAGCTAAGGAGAAGAGCAAAACAAATTCAAGGTTTTGCAGAAGAGCGATTGCAGAAGGGGGAACATCGGTAAATAATCTCAATGCATTTATTAAGGATGTTCTGCGTAGCAAGGATATTTGTGGCCGAGACTGTTCAAGTCAAAGAACTCTCTTTGATTGGAGAGGAAGGAATAATCTGAATTATTAAATTATATTTGATAATTTAAATTTAACAATTTTAAAAACAACAGATACAATTTTAATGTAGTAGAAAGAAAATGGAGAGAAAAGGTAGTAGAGAAAAATTCACCATTCGGTCAGTTAAGGAAGAATTTCTAAGCATTATTAAGGATATTTATTTCAGGAGAATTAAAATGATTCATAGTATAAGTATGTTTGGTACTCTTGATCTTGAATTCGGATTCTGCTGGTCAAAAAAAGAATTCGGATTCTTAAAATCCATTAATAAGAAAATCCCGGCAAAGACTTCCCGGTGGACACGGATAGTGATCCGTGGAATAAAAAATTGCATGACAATTCTATCCTCACCTAGCAAATATTATGACGGTTTTATTCATTTCCCACTGAAAGCCATGCTGTTACCTCATCGACCAAAACCATCGACGAATCACTTGCGTTGCTGAAGGCAACTGGTGGCGACAGTGAGGAGGACGGTGCGAGTGACGACCGGTGAAAACCTTCCCATGAAATCTGCATATTGGGGATTGGAAACGAAAACCTGCGTCTTTTTTAGGGTAGCATTCACTCATTTGATCTTTCTGGCCATTATTTTAGGCAAAAAGAAAATTTTTTCTGGTCATTATAATATAAACATTCTGGAAAGTTTCTTATGTTTTGGTCTATCAATGTTTCTGTATAATCAATCAATAATCTATTGGAAATAGGGAAGTGATTGTATGATACCTGACACTATTGATGTGTATTCTAGACTATCTTATTGTAATGGGACGAGTTGTGGTTATTGTCCTCTTCTGTGATTCTATCACGGATAAATATTAAAAGTAACGACTTTTCGATTGTTACATATTATACGATGCGATAAACAGCAGTTGCAATACTTTCACAGGAGCAAAGAAATTTGCATAATTAAAAAATAAATTCGCCCGTCTGCTTGATTTATCTTTGCCGCGCTTCTGTAAACCTTAATTTAAAATTCAATATAATGCTTCTTATTCTTTGATTTTCTGCTTCGTCAGAGTAATTCCTCCCCCTCTCTCTGGCAAAGGGAGCGTCTTGATTTTAGATTTTGGATCACTGCTGGCTGTTTGAATTCGTATCGCACTCAACAAATTCTTCTCGGACTCCTGTACGGTAATGTTTTTATATTTATATTATTATCATTGCACGCGTCCATTTGCTTTTGTACTTGAGTTATATTATTTCGAAGAAAAATTGATGGCAAATTAGGGTTTTGATCGTCGGTTAAATTTTACTTTGGACATTGCTTTTGAAATTATTTTTATTAATCCTTACAGATTTGGTGGTACAACTTGATTGTTTCTTTTATCTGGTGGAGCACATGAGCTCGTTCTTTATGGGACTCTGGAGAGCTTGGCGTGAGAGAGAGTTGCAATTTCAAACACTGGAATTCTGTTTCAATGGGAACTTCAACTTCTCTATTGCAAAGTATTTTTTGTTAGATGGTGTTTTCACGACTTCCTAGTGTCGAGACTCGTGAGTGTTTTTTTTGGGACATAATGAGAACTGATAATAATGGCTTTAAGGGATCATATTTGAACGGTTATTTGAGCATATGACTGCTAATCTATCTAATGCCAAAACTGTCTGTCCAAGAACTGATCATATATGAACATCGCATTTTTCAAATTATGTTGAACTCGTTAAAAAAAAAAAAAAAAGAATTATGTTGAACTCTCGATGGTGAGAAAATTCTTGAAGTCAGTCGGCTATAGTTTTATATCAAAAAATGTCTGCTTATAGAAGGAGATAATGAATTGTAAGACACAGTATGCTAGGATTTTGTTTTCCTGACATCATTTAGGATATTCTCTCTTTGTGTTGCATATCACATTAATTTTTTTGCTCACCATTGTAATTAATGGACAGGGAACAACTGGATTTCCATTCTTGATCGTCACGTTCGGGAACTAAACACATATAAACAAATTCGAAGTAAATCTTGTCATCTGTGAACTCATGGCTGGGTTTTTGCCTGGTGATATCTCTCAAAATGGAACACATGGTTTTCAGATACACCCTGAGATGCCAAAGGATGGTGCTGCACCTTGCTGGTATTTTACTAGGAAGGAGATTGAAGAAATGTCACCATCCAAGAAAGATGGTATAGATTGGAAGAAGGAGACCTACTTACGCAAGTCATACTGCACATTTCTACAAGATATAGGCATGAGACTTGAAGTGTGAGTTTTTCTGTATTTTTAAACATTAGTTATCTGTCTATTCGCAGATGCATTGGGAATCAGTTTATGATTTATAATACCTCACTTTCTTTCCTTTTTCTCTCTGGTCAACTGAGATATTGGCATTGGCATTCTTTATTGATAGAAAAAAAGATTTTATTGCTAAGAATTGGAAGAAAATATTTGCAACTGTGGGAGACAGGGAATCATTAAGTTAAATTTCAAACCATATTTTTCTCATTAAACAAAATTTAGCCGTGCTCCCTATTGCTTTTACTTTCTAATCTAATAATTAGAAAGAGTTTGGCAACACCCTGTTTTGTTTGAAGCTGATTTGTCCAGTGCACTGATTGGTAGACTAGAGGTAGGCCATTGTTTGTGAACTTAGAGGAATTGAATTGTTTTGTGAGCCGTCTAAACTCTGAAGTGACCCAAAGTCAAATGGAAGCCTAAATTATGCAGAAGATAGGGCTATGTCAGCAGTGCCTTTGTCTCTACAGGAGCAGGGGGCAGCTTACATTTTGCACATCCCAAAGTGTCTGCAATTCAGTATATGTTTATACTGCCAATAATTTAGCTGAAATATGTTATGCTTATCACTGATAGTAATGAAGATTTGTAACATAATTCATCTTGATATTAATCCTTTGACTCAATCCTTATTTTTTGATGCAGACCTCAGGTAACCATTGCTACGGCAATAATTTTTTGCCACCGATTCTTCCTTCATCATTCCCTTGGAAAGAACGATAGGAGGGTAAGTCTTTATTTTTTACATAATAACTTGCCTGTTGTTATTGTTATATCTGTTTGAACTTTAAATAAAAATCTCTTCTTTTAATATAACTTGGTCTATTTCTGCATGCAAACCAAACTAGCAAGAATAAGAATGTATGAAGCCCAATGACATGTATGGATAAAAATTAAAATAAAAAATTTGTATTGAGCCCAATGTAGTATGTGGAGTAAGATTGTAGGAATTGGGGGAAAAAAACACTGCATGAAGTTTGAGAACATAAATTTGTTTATGGCTTATGAATAGAATGGGATCCCTATAGAATTAATATTTTATGTGATGCTGATTTTATAAGCACAGTAGGACCATTGATTGGCAGGCATGGCATCATAGATTTGCCCTTCATAGAGTCAACGGTTTTGTTTGTTGAACCTTGTTTGAAAAGTTTACACCATAAGCAGGCACCCTCAAAATCATTGGGATGTTTTTTTTGGGGGGGGGGGAATATCTCTTAGATCCATAACCGTCAAGGTAGTGTTGTCGGTAGTTTTCCAAAGCAACCTATATTTATCAAAACATGAGAAGGATATGGACATAAATGAACAGGACTAGCAGAAACTATGTACATTAGTTAGTGCTATTTCTTTCTTTTTTTTTCATTGCTCAGCTTACCAGTTGGCTTCGATAATATGAATCCCTTATTTTCTCTTAGTGAATCAATTAATTATATTCCCTTTTAGGTCCATAATTTGTCTCACTTTCAAGCATTCGAAGAGAACACTCCTTGGCTCTTTATTTGAATATCTATACTTGTGTACGAGAAATTAATATCATGAAATGCAACCCCTTGGCACAGAGAAATAGGGCCCCCGTTTGGTAGCTTGGAATCACGAGAAAAAAATGGAATTGGACATGGAATCTGTTAACATTGTTTGTTTGGTATGCAATAATTATGATTCTTTGGAATCAGGATTCAAGGAAATTTGGCAGAATCCAATTCCATCATATGCATCATGGAATCCAATTCCATGGTTCTCTTTCTCCAATTTGCCCCTTCTCTCTCCTCCAATATATTTTTTGTAATTTAAAAAGGACACTTTAGTCTTTTTCTTATTAAGTACTTATATTTTATTAAAATTATATCAGGATTCCATCATCATACCAAACACACTTTTAAAATCCAATTCTATTCCCAATTCCAATTCCAATTCCGATTCAATTCTGATTCCGATTCCATTAAAACTCTTCCATCATACCAAACATGGCCTGGAAGATTCAAGTAGACAGAATTTATTTGTGAAAGACTAGGGTATTATATAGGGTTTGGACTTGAGGCTGCATTTGTTACATTGAAAATGGATTTGGGCAAAAGGAAAACGTGAGGGAAAGTATTTTTATTGTGCTGGGTAGATGGCAAGCAAAGTGACTTTATGAATATAGTGCTTCCCATTTTTATGGGAGAAAGCATTTTTATACCCATTCCCCATCTTATCCCATTTTGATTCAAACGGGCTCTTAAAATGGGCGTAGAAACTTTTGAGAGAGCATAAAGGGAAGTGGAGGGTAGATGAGTAATTCTAGATAAGATTGAATGATGTAGATTTATGTGATGTTAAAATTTTGGTCAGGGATTCATGATACCAATTTGAAACATGCTAAATCAAGATCAACACTTGCTTTTGTTTGTATGATGAAGAAGCTCCAGTTGTGTTGAATTTTAAAAATATACTTATGGCCATTATGGTTGCTCTTATAAGGTAGGAGATTGAGTATCAATTATTAAATGCATCAATAGAAGATAACTTATAGGGAAAGCGTTTCAAGTGCCTGATCATGGAGGAGGCTTGCTTAAGATGGTTTTACATGTGCAGTGTCGTAAAAGAAGGATATTTATAGTCTGCGATGTGATGAGTAAATATGAATTGGCAGGGTTGCTTGAGGTTGACCATAATTAGTATTGTAAGGCCTGTGTAGTTGGGTTAAAAGTTAAAACTTGATCTGATTATATCCACTGTTTCCCCAGATGGGGCAAGAATAAAAAGTATAGGTCTTGAGTTCGCTATCCTTATGACGCAGAATGATAGAAATTTGATATTATTCTATTCTATACGATATAGATGGCATAATATCATTGAAGAATTCAATAACTTGGTCTTATATGTCTGTGCACCTAGTCATAACAATCTTGTTGTTTTTCATGCTATTTGATGTTTGTGTTCCTCTTGTTTGAGGGGAATATAATGCATGGGATAGAATATTTATTGGAATAATGATAATGATGGTAATTAACAACTTGGTCTACAGGTCATTGCAACAGTATGCATGTTCCTTGCTGGGAAGGTTGAAGAAACTCCTCGCCCTATGAAAGATGTAATTCTTGTTTCATATGAAATTATGAATAAGAAGGACCCTTTAGCAGCTCAAAGAATCAGACAGAGGGTATTATCTTGAAGTCCCTTAAGTTTTCGATGTTCTTTCATATCAGTCAATCTCTTCGTTTATTATTGAATTTGCCTATTTTAAAAGGTTTTAAGTAAATTTGTTTGATTTAAGCACCTGTCTTTTCTTTTCCCTAATGATCGTATGTGCTCATCTTGTACCTTCAATTTCCCATTCGAGGGGTCCAGGGTCCTCATACTTGGTGCTTCTGCAAGTAGGTTGATGCATGCATCAATTTTGACACGCGAATTGAAACTAAAATTAAATTGACTGGATTTGTGTTTATTATTTAACACATTTTATTTGGTTTTTTGGCGATTTCCTCCAAATTTATTCTGAATTTTTCTTCATGTTCCACTTCCAGTGATGTGGCTCTATTTATTAATTTTTTTTTCTCTCTTGCAATATCTTTGTACTTCCCCATTGCGGTGCAGGAGGTGTATGAACAGCAGAAAGAACTAATCTTAGCTGGAGAGAGGATAGTTCTTCAAACTCTTGCCTTTGATCTTAATCTGCACCATCCCTATAAACCCCTTGTCGAGGCTATTAAGAAATTTCAAGTTGCGCAAAATGCCCTTGCTCAAGTTGCATGGAATTTTGTGAACGATGGGTATGATGATGATCCCATCTGTTATGTTCAATGCCTTTATATTTTCCTTCCCTGAAATTAGGATGTGGTATGCAGACTTCGGACACCCCTTTGCTTGCAATTCAAGCCCCATCATGTTGCAGCAGGAGCTATTTTCCTTGCTGCCAAGTTTCCTTAAGGTGAAGCTCCCATCAGATGGGGAGAAGGTCTGGTGGCAAGAATTTGATGTTACCCCTCGGCAATTGGAGGGTTGGTGCCTTTTTTTTTTTTAAAGTATTAGTGGGTGTGGGATAAAGAAATGGAAAACAGTACTACCACCTCTTCTCTATCTTTCTTTGGCCTCTTATCTTTTGTTGATTACGATTGTATTCAAGAATTTTAGCGTTCAATCAAATAAGAATCCTGTGCTTGGACTGATGCATCTTGTAGAAAGCACAGTTTGAGCTGATGCCTGATGCAATCAATTTAATAGTTGATTTTGTTTTATTATTTAGGCTTCTTCTTTTTTTTTTTTGCCATTGTGAAAGATCCAATTGTGTTGTTCTTTTTGCAGAAGTTAGTAATCAAATGTTGGAGCTGTATGAACAAAACCGAGTGCCACCTTTGAATGATGTTGAAGGAGCTACAGGAAGTGGGGCCACTCAGCGGGCAGTTGCAAAAAATCCTGCTAGCAATGGTGAAAATGCAACCACAAACAGTAATTGTCGTACTGGAGCTACGAGGTCTAGACTTGAGACTTCAAAGCCTGGAGCTTCTAAGACACAGTTGGAGTCGCCTGCTAATCATGTTGAGCACCCTGCATCTAACCATGGCAGAAGCCGTGATTATGGGGGCACAGAAATGAGACCCAGGGTAGAAGCTGAAGCCAAGGGTAATGATCATCTTGAGGGTAAAATCCTGCTGCACAAGGAAAACTTGCAAGAAGCTCAAGAAATGTCGAGATCTCGATCAGGTTATGGTGAAGGAGAAGAAAGCAATGTTGGGAGGAATGAAATGAAGGAGGCTGCTGAGTTGAATGTTAGACATGCCAACAGAAATCCAGATCATAGAGATAGTGCGTTTGGTCGACCACCTAAGGAAGTTACTAAAAAAATTGACAGGGACAAGGTAAAGGCTGCGCTCAAGAAACGAAGCAAAGCGTCTGGTCATATAACTAACAAAACAGAGGTTATGGATGATGACGACCTCATTGAGAGGGAACTGGAGGATGGGATTGAGCTGGCTGCTCAGAGTGAAAAGAACAAGCAGGACCGGAGGCAAAACTGTCCAAGCCCTCAGATGGATCAGATAATGGGAATGTGCTGCATGGAAGGCACCAACATCATGCGGATGAGCATCATCATGGGAAAAAGAGTCTGTCATCATCTGAACCTGATCCGATTACTGATGAAGAAGGGGAGTTATCAGCACTTGACGACATCGGCTCTGAACTTCACTCACCCAAGTCAGGCAACCGCAAGAGAAAAGCTAGTACCTCCCCTGATAGAGTACTGTTGACCAATAATCGCTTTGATTATATGGAAGATCTAAGCAAGTTCAGTCGGGTTGGTAACTCTCAGGGAAAATAATCGAAGGCATTTGCAGGAAAATCATGTTTGAGGCTCCATTTACGCAAGCAACTATGGTTGTTCTCAAGTCCCCTGGTGAAGGAAACACCTTCATCTTGGTTGGTTAGACCTCGGATGCCCATTGTTCTATTGATCTTCTTGTTCCCCATCCCGTTGGTGGATAAGAAATTTTGAATAGTAGCGAGGGGTGTGTGTGGTTGGGGGGGGTATTGGAGATGAATTTGAAGAGGAAGGCCATTTTTTCATTGTCTGCTGACTACTTAGTGTGAAATAATAGTCACCGTAATTATGATGACACAGTTATTTTGAAGTTGCGTTGACAGAGGAGTTACGGTTTCCTGCACCTTCTGTCTTCCCCTGAAGGTGTTCATGATAATTCTTAACCAAGTAGCTTTTCGAAATAGATAACCTCGTTTAATGACCCTGATGAAGCTAGCAACATTAACTGTCTCCCCGTTCCAAGATGTGATTCATTAATATAAATAAATCTTCATTAGAAATTCATGCCCTGACAGTAGGATTGCGGAATTAATTATTACATTCCCTGGATACCATGGTTTATGATTGTCTTGTAATTTTCAGGTGTCATGGAAGATTAGAAGTTGCCTTGTTCCTTTTGTTTTCTTTTTTGGGTCAAGACTTGAGAGTACGCAGACTTGCTGCCGCACAGCATTGCTACGATCCATGCGTGTTAATGTGTAAGACTTGTTAGGCCCTTTGGAGTTTGTTACTGACTCTATGTTCTTCAAAATTGCTTTTAAAAATAATTTCTAATTAAAATAATAAAAACCTTATAATTCAATAAAAAAAGTTATAATTTTAACAAGTAGCGTAAAAATCACTTTAGAGTTTTCTTTCTTTCTCTTTTGTGAATGCATACAGCCTCATGTTGTCGGGGAAATCATAATTATATCACAATTTCAAGTTACCAGCAGTTAGGTTCCTAATTTTTTAAAAAATTAAGTTATAAGTAATAATTCTAATAGTTACAAATATGGAGTCTCATTTGCAAATTATGATGTTTAAAGGTAATCATTTCTTAATTTACAACTTAATTGTCACCTTCCACTTAGTCTAATTAATTGGAAGAATGATTAGATCTTCCAACGTGGATCACTTGATTAGATCTTTTTTTTATAACGTTTAATAACTCTAGGATTGTAAGGAATCTTTTGAAAAAAAAGAAAGAACTTAAATTGTAGGGACTTATTTAAAAAGTAATTGGTCAAATGATTAATTTTCCTAAGAAATTATATTGCGAAATTGAAGACCATTGCTCAAGAGAATCTTGTATCATGGATTGACAAACAGGAAGGCTGTAAAATAACTACATATGATAAGTGAAGCGTGTCATGTCAAGATGGTCGCTGCACGCAATCTTTCGCATTCAAGGTAAAAGCTGCCTGCCTTGGCGACACTCGGAAACAAATGCTCGTGACCTTCATTTACGTGCAATGACTACACAGCAAATATCGACTCTCCTGACTCCTCATTAAGAAAGGCCAAGCAAATATTTCGCTATCGCTCACAATTTGACCTATTTTGAAGGCACCCACGTGTTCAGTGGCCACGTCAGAATCTAAGAACTCCAAGCCTATTCAACTACAATCAAATGGATCTTCAAAGGTTCAATCCAACACCATGGCATTTACCGAGATCTCAATCTCTGTCATTGCCCAATAATATATTACTCTCTCTCTCTCTTTGTCTACAGAACCTTTCTCTATAATCCCTAATATAAGAAAATTTTGCCACAAGGACTGATGGCGTCTGTAATTTTTGAAGTCAACAAATGAAAAATAAGCAAAACCCAATGCAAAGAAAGATTCTTGATTTTTTTTAAAAAGGTTAATCCTTAATCTACTGGCTCTTCAGTGCTTTGAGGCGTTTAGAAGTAAGCTTACCTTTTGACACTTAGCCAAATTAACAAGGACAGAAAAAGAGCACTGCCTTCATCTCTTTCATATAGTTTGAATATAATAATCAGAATTGGACGACAAAGCCGTCGCTGTGGACTGTGCGGCAGGTAATTTTTTTTATTTTTTGAAGAAATTGCTTTCATCTATATAGTATATACCATTTCTGAAGCAGTGGATCATTAATCAGGAAACCATACTCATTACCCTGACTCGCCAGTCACAATGCACAGCTCCGGCAGCAAGGAACCAACAAAAGTATGCCACGTGGTGGCGATGCCGTTCCCCGGCCGAGGACACATAAACCCCATGATGAACCTGTGCAAAATATTAGCATCTAGAAGAACCAGCGAGATCCTCATCACTTTTGTTGTCACCCAAGAGTGGCTTGGATACATCGGCTCCGATCCGAAGCCGGATAACATCCACTTCAGCTCCATCCCTAACGTGATCCCGTCGGAGCGGGACAAAGCAGCCGACTTTCCGAGGTTTTACGAAGCCGTGATGACGGAGATGGAAGACCCGTTCGAGCAGCTTCTCGACCAACTTGAACCGCCGGTGTCAGCCATAATAGGCGACGTTGAGCTACAGTGGTCAGCAGCGGTAGGTAATCGGAGGAACGTTCCAGTGGCAGTATTATGGACGATGTCGGCTTCGTTTTACTCTATGTTACATCACCTGCAGATTTTCACACGTAACCGACCGTTTTCTGTCGATCGTCCAGGTAAATAAACGAGACACTTGTCTCTTCTTAAATTACATTCCGAACTTTGACAATTTATATTTATATTTTATATCCATCGGGAAAAAAAATTCTTGGGAATTCTAGGCATTAATCGGGAATATTTGAAGTGAGCTGCAGATTTGTAGGTGACTCCGACTTTTTTCTAACATCTTCGTAATAATTTCCAGATTTAACATTTTTCTAATCATTTTTATTGAAAAAAAAAATCTAATTATAAGTTTATTTGGGATCCAGACGTAAAAAATTATTTGGGGTCACAAAGCTACTAACACTTTACAGCACGAGTGTGCTATATTTTGAAATCAATGAAAGTAGCAGAACATCGAGGCAAGATAAATTGGGGAAGTAAATTATTACTAATATTTGTATACGTTATATCTGATTTTACCTATATAATGTGTGAATGATCCCAAATCAAGTGAAATGTCTCAACCAATGAGCAACACGATGAGTACTTGTACAATGGTCATTAGTCTCCCAAATCCTTCTTCAAACTCTCTTATTAGCTCATAATAAGGATTGCTGAGAAGTTCTCATAGACATTCTTCTGTACAATTTAATTAATACAAAAACTTTCCATAGTTCAGTCAAATTATTCAGTAGCGCATGTATGACCTGATATGCGTTGTTATGACTGAGAAAAAAGATGTTGAAGCAGATCACGTGCCCGGAATTTCTTCGGCTCATATGGCAGATCTTCGAACAGTAATTAATGAAAACAACCAACGAGTTCTTCAGCTTGCATTGGATTGTATATCAAAAGTTCCCAAAGCAAATTTTCTTCTGCTCACCACAGTACATGAGCTAGAACCTGAAGCAATTGATTCTCTGAAAGCTACATTCCCCTTCCCTGTCTACCCTGTTGGCCCCACTATACCGTACTCAGAACTCAAGCCTAATTCTGATCACAACCTTGAGCATCTAAAATGGCTAGATTCTCAGCCACATGAATCAGTACTATACATTTCTCTGGGTAGTTTCCTCTCAGTTTCTAGTGCCCAGATGGACGAAATTGTTTCAGCACTCAACACAAGTGGCATTCCGTTCTTCTGTGTGGCTCGTGGGGAAGCTTCAAGGTTGCAGGAAAATTGTGGTGATAAGGGCATGGTGGTGCCTTGGTGTGACCAATTGAAGGTGTTGTCTCATTCTTCTATAGGTGGTTTTTGGAGCCACTGTGGATGGAACTCCATTCTTGAAGCTCTGTTTTCTGGTGTGCCGCTCCTGACTTTTCCTCTATTTCTGGATCAAGTTCCCAACACAAGTCAAATTGTGAATGACTGGAAGAATGGGTGGAAAATAGATAGATCAGAGTCGGAGATCGGTGAAATGTTTGTGGGAAAAGAAGACATATCAGAGCTAGTGAGGAGATTCATGGATCTTGAAAGCAGGGAAGGGAAGCAAATAAGAGACAGAGCAAGAGAGCTAAAGAGTCTCTGTGTTCAAGCCATTTCAAAAGGTGGATCATCTGATGGGAATCTAGATTCATTTTTACGAGACATTTCTAAGTGAGCCGTTAAACATGCAAGGATAATCTCTAAGAAATGTAGAAGCGATCTTGGTTCTTCCAGGGCTTGAAATAAATGAAGTTATCGGAGATCTGTAATGATTTTCTTTTTCATTTTGTGATAGTATCATTATGTCATCTATATCTAATTGAGATAGATCTCTTTTGACACAAGTGTTAGCATCTACTTCATGATGTACCAAATGCGTTGATTTTCTGATACTACATATTTAATTTTGCTAACCTTTATAAAAACAAGAACGATGGTCAATCTCAACGACAATTATCTTAAGAAAATTGGCGAAAGACGCTGATGATGGTGCCCCACGCCATGTGAACCCGGGTCGGTCCCTCGCTCGCTGCCCAATGACTTGGCGGAAACGCCATACTGTTGGTCAACCTCAGCTTTTTTTTTATATATTGGTTCATCGTCGTCCGAGAATGTCACAAGCTTTTGTGGATATGTCCAGCCAAGTTCCGACGCGCTTGAAGGGGCATGTGGTGGCCCTGCCTTTCCCCACCACAGGCCACGTTAACCCCATGATGAACCTCTGCAAATTTCTCGTTTCAAGAACCACCGATGTTACCATCACCTTCGTCGTCACCCAAGAGTGGCTCAGCCACATCGGATCTTACCCCAAGCCACCTACTATTCGCTTCGCCACCATCCCTAACGTCGTCCCTTTCGAGACCAAGATACTCGACGACATGCCTCTCTTCTCTGTATCTGTCAGGACGAAGATGAGAGCTGCATTCGAAGAGCTACTCGATCATCAGCTAATTGAGCCGCCGACTGTCATCGTCACCGATGTTGAATTGACGTGGCCGACTGCCGTGGCAAATCAGAGGAATATTCCGGTTGCTCTGTTATGGACCATGTCGGCGTCGTTCTTCTGCACGTACCGTCAGCTGGATATCCTGGCCCCTGCTCCTGACCGGCGTTTGACGGTTGATCTTCTAGGTAATGTATGGAATGGGTTTGGTACGTTCATTACTGAAACGAGATCTGGACCGTTTAAATTTTAATTTAGATAATATAAATTTAAAACATTATTATATATTATATTTATTAAAATAAAAATATAAAAATATAAAATAATTTTAATAATTTTTTATTTTTAATACGATCCAGATTTAATTTAAAAAATTAAATTTAATATTAAAATTTTTATAATTATTTATATTAACTATTTAAATGTATTTTACATAAATTAAAATTTAAATTATTTAAATTAAAATTTAAATGATTCAGATTTTATCAGAATGATGAACACCACGACGTGCACACTACCGGGTCCGATAATGTATATTCCACACGGCACATGTTTCATTGAAACAAAAAAGAAAGAAAAGATAAAAAGAAAACTCGTTGTCACCGTCAATTATTATTATTATATTTTTTGACTGTAATGTTAATCTAAACCATAGTTTAGGACTTGAAGCTTTTGACTTCATTGATAACGAGTTGGTGATGCAGATAAGCAAGCTGAGCAAATTCAGGGAAGCTCTTCCTCACAACAACCCATTAATCTTCGGAAGCTAGTTCACGAAAAGGATTTTGGAGTTTTCAAGAGAGCCTTGGATTGCATTCCACCAGTAGCCAAAACAGATTATCTCCTCCTCAATACGATCCAAGAGCTTGAGGCTGAGGAAATAAATTTTCTGAAAGCTAAATTCCCCTTCCGAATCTATCCTGTTGGCCCTGCCATACCATTTACAGAACTCGAACCACCAAGCGACTCATCAGCGACCGACTCTGAGCATGTAATGAAGTGGCTAGATTGTCAGCCGAAGATGTCGGTACTGTACATCTCTATGGGTAGTTTGTTTTCCATGTCTCGCCCCCAGATGGAAGAACTGGCTTCAGCTTTAAAAACCAGTGAGATTCAGTTTCTATGGGCGTGTCGTTCAGATGCAGCGTGGCTGAAAGAGAAATGTGGGGATAAGGGACTGGTCGTGCCATGGTGTGACCAGTTGAAAGTTTTGTGCCACAGGTCTATAGTGGGTTTTTGGAGCCATGGTGGATGGAATTCAACTGTGGAAGCTTGCTTTGCCGGCGTGCCGATCCTGGGATATCCTTTCTTTCTGGATCAGTTCTCGAATTGCAGGCAAATCGTGAAAGAATGGAAGAATGGGTGGAAGGTGGGTGGTGAGGGATCGGAGGAGTTAGTGAAGAAAGAAGAGATATTGAAAGCGCTTGGGATGGCGATGGACGCAGAGAGTGAAGAGGGGAAGGAAATAAGAGACAAGGCAAGACAGCTTAAGATCTTGTGTCGCGGAGCCATTGCCAAAGGTGGTTCCCTTGTGAAGAACCTGGACGCTTTTGTGGAAGACATTGTAGGCGCTTCCTCTGATTCTGTTCATCAGAACCATTGGTCCACTTCTTAGGCACAATAGTGTCTTCTTGTGTAATCATCATTTAATAAATGGTTGAGGTGGACAAGGAAAAACAGAAAAACCGACATGTCTCGGATGAAGATTATTGCATTTTTAATGTGGTCTCTAGCTTTATAATCTAATTTCTTATATATACAACTGCATTTTTAGTCCTCGGACAAAAAACTGAATATAGTAAAGGAATGTATGTTTGGTAAGCATACATAGAGGTAGAGGTGGGTTTGGTTCCGTTGAGTTTGGTGTAAAAATGTATAAAACCAATCAACCAAACAATGGTGATTATTTGAATCAGACGAGACTGAAATATAATTGAACAAGAGTTTTGATAGGTCGATTTGATCAATTAATTAAGTTATTGAGCTCGTAATGAGTTATTTAGAACTATATTATATCTATTGTTTTGTCCAAAAGAATATATTGATAAATGCCTTACCGATTGGCAGTTATAGATATTTCAAACCCCACACACTATGGTATTGAAAATTGAATCAGATCGGTCGGGTCAACTCGAAAATCGGTGACCCGATCTCTTATCCAGTCTGGGTTTACCCTTAACTTGGTGAGAGAGTGAACCGGTGTAACTCGGTCAACCCAGGTTCAACCCGATATAACCCGATCAACCCATCGGGTTGACCGAGTTAATCGGGTTATTATTTTTTCAAACTTTTACCCTTGAAATGACGTCGTTTTTTATTTTTTTTTATTTTTAATTTTTTAGAGCTCTAAATTTGAAAATAAGATAAAAAATGTGAAATTGAAGTCAAAAAATAAAAAATCAGAGGCAGAGCATGCTAAGTCCAAAAATATAGTATTTTATTATACTTAGACTTTTGAGTGGTTGGATTTGGTTAAATGTTTTTATAATTAATGTCTTTTTATTTAAATTATATTATTTTAATCATGACTAGTTTGCCACAGATTCAACTTCAATTGAACCACTAACTCATGACCTAATGCCATGATCGGTTTGACTGGTCCGGTTCAACGTACCTTGCCGCACACACATATGCATATGTTAAAATGGGCTTGCAAAATGAGAATGACCATTTCTACTTCGTTACCTATGCTATGCATATGTATTAAAAATTATGCAGGAAGCAAAAATGAGAACAAAAATCAGCAAAACACAATGAAAAGAAGATATATGAGTGGACAAAAAAAATATAAATAATTTAATTTGCTTAATCGATTTGATTTTGAAATTTGCAAATCAAATGAAAGTGTATAATCGAATAGACCAAATTTATAATTTAATTTGGTTCAGTTTTTGGTTTCGTCTTCATAGAGGCGTTATTTTCAACGAATTAACTAACTATGGTTAACACACATAGCTCACATTTATTATTTACTATTCATATAAATGAGTGATATTGAAATTGAAATTAAGAATACTAAGCACCCAAAACGGCCTGGAAATTCTCATACGGATGCTTATTAATTCATGAACTTCATTTATAATTACGTGATTGCTAATTGGCTATTATGAAGCTGAAAAATGATGAGTCAAGGAGTGCATTAAATATTCTTCACGCACATATATGCCGTTGTTCCCCGCTTCCCCTTGCATTTCTTGGTCAAACCAGGGGGGCGCAATTTAGTTGGCTCGCTGCAGCTGCACGAAAGATTTGGCTTAATCCGGTCATAAACTCATAATATCACTTTTTCCCCCTTCGGCCAAAAAAAAAAAATCACAATATCAAGGCAGGGCAGAATAAAAGAATATTATTTAAATTGCAATTTTACCCATGTTAGTCAATAATTTAATATCGTCGGCCCCGTTAAGTATATATTTTCTAAAAATATATACGGTCTTGATAGGAGAATCTATATATATATATACACACATCAACCATACAAAGTAAAGAGCGCAACTCATCATATAAAATATATGCCCCCAGTCTAATTTACTTAAAGTCAAGACTTGATTTGGTCATGACGCGCCACCAAACTATTTTATTGTTGCATTTGGGTATTATCAAAACAAAACAAAGAACAAAAAATTGTGGACGTACATGTAGGTTTTTCCAATAGTTGTAACTTTTGTGGTAAAACATTGGTGAAGTTTTTTTTTTTCCTGGATAGAAAAATGATACATTTTGTTTGATTATTTTTTAATATGTATAATAAAATTAAAAAACGAGATACATTTAAAATGAGCGGCGGTTAAGTGTTTAATGAAATTTTAATCAGATGCTTCTTGCCCAGAAACAAAATTGACTGAAATTTTTTAAATGTAAAAAAAAAAAAAAACCAATATCAACATACGTATAAAATTATAAATAATGTTCCCTGAGATCTGAATTGGTTCTTTTTCTCTTTCCATTGCATTTTCTGTTCGCATCATTATGTCATCTATGTCTATTCCAGATCCATATGTGACCTAAGCATTGATATTTTCGACTATTGTAGATTTAATTTTGCTCATCAGTATCAAAACATGAGCGATGGTCAACGACAATTATCTTGAGAAAATTGATGATTAAGGACTCTAGTAATAACGTGTCCACTGACTTCCGGAGACGCCATATTCTATAATCTATATTATATATTGTCTCATAACCCAAGCTTCACTAGTTTCTCTGTGTGTGTGTGTGTCCATGGAAGCTCCACCGTGCTTGAAGAAGCATGTGGTGGCCGTGCCTTTCCCCACCAGAGGCCACGTGAACCCCATGATGAACCTCTGCAAATTTCTCGCTTCAAGAACTTCCGATGTTATCATCACATTCGTCGTCACTGAAGAGTGGCTCAGCTACATCGAATCTTACCCAAAGCCGCATACTATTCGCTACGCCACCATCCCCAACGTCATCCCCCTGGAGAGCCAGATACTTGACGATATTTGTCGCTTCTCGCAAGCCATCGTCACGAAGATGAGGGATGCGTTCGAGCAGCTACTAGATCAGCTCAACCCGCCGGTGACTGCTATCGTCGCTGATGTTGAGCTGGTGTGGCCAACCTCCGTTGCACATAAGAGGAATATACCCGTGGCTCTGTTGTGGACGATGTCGGCGTCATTCTTCTGCACGTATCTTCAGCTGGATTACATGTTGGCCTCTGGCCGGCGCTTGGCGGCTGATCTTTTGGGTAACGTATCCTACACGACACTGGTTTCATTATTTTTGGCGTCGCCGGTGTTACTCATTTCGGTGCAAAATGCAGGGAGTTTTTAAAAAAATATTTGTATAACCATAAAATTCTCATACTCATATAAATATAAAAATATATATTATTTTTTAATTATGAATTTCAATTACTATTGTATTTCATGATAAGTGAAATATAAATTTATATATGTGTTTGAGTTAATAATTACAAGAGGGGAAAATTTTGTAGATATTAAGTTGCTTATATTTTAAATTAAAATTAATTGGAGAAAAGTTCTTATATTTTCGATCAGGAGGAGTACTATTTAATACTCCATTTGGTTCTTTTTATAAGTCAACATGTTTTATTATAGTCAAATGCAATCTTAAATTTTACTAATTTTATCTAAAAATTTAATAAATTTTTACTTCTATCCCCTAATAAAAATAAAAAATATTTTTAATAATTTTTAATATTTAATAAAGATAAAAATAAATATAAAAAATTGTAAAATACCCTATGAAATAAAAATTAATGCTTTCTTCCTATAATGTAAATAAGAAAATAAGAGTATTTCATAGGTTTGGTTTTGTCATCATCCCCTGTGATACTATCACCTAACATTATATTTTGTGATTTGTCATGTTTAACTAAACAGTAGAGTAGGACTTTAAACTTTTTAAGTTCATTGATGACGACTTAGTGATGCAGACGAGGAAGCTGATGAGCACATATCTTCGTCACGGCTCACTGATGTTCGAAAACTACTTCAAGAATTGGATCCCACAGTTTTGAAGATTGGCTTGGGTTGCATTTCAGAAATATCCAAAACAGATTATCTCTTGCTCAGCACTATTCAGGAGCTAGAATCTGAGCAAATAAATTATATAAAATCTAAATTCTCATTTCATCTCTATCCTGTAGGCCCTGCCATACCGTTTCTGGACCTTGAACCTTCGAGTGATTCTTCAACGACCGACTCTGACCATATAATAAAGTGGCTGGATTTTCAGCCGAATATGTCAGTCTTGTACATATCTGTGGGCAGCTTCCTCTCAATGTCTCGTCCCCAGATGGAAGAACTTGCTTCAGCCTTGAAAGGCAGTGGGATTCGTTTTCTGTGGGCGTGTCGTTCAGAGGCCGAGTGGCTGAGAGAGAAATGTGGGGATAAGGGACTGGTGGTGCCGTGGTGTGACCAGTTGAAAGTGTTGTGCCATGGTTCTATAGTGGGGTTTTGGAGCCATGGTGGATGGAATTCAACTGTGGAAGCTTGCTTTGCTGCCGTGCCAATCTTGGGATTTCCAATATTTCTGGATCAGTTCTCGAATTGCCGGCATATTGCAGAAGAGTGGAAGAATGGATGGAAGGTGGGTGGTGAGAGATCAGAGAGCTTTGTAACAAAAGAAGAAATAGTGCAAGTGCTTGAGATGGTGATGGATCTTGAGAGCAAAGAAGGGAAAAAGATAAGAGACAAGGCAAAAGAACTCAAGCCTTGTTTCGGGGAGCGATTGCCAAAGGTGGTTCCTTTAACATGAACCTTGATGCTTTTGTCCAAGACATTTTAGATGTTCATGGCGATTTGAGTCCTGTGGAAAAGCCTTAGACCTTTTTTGCATATATACAATGTGTATGGTAAATTGATAACTGGTGTAATAAAGCCGTATTGGTAATAAAAATTTGTATTTCTGGTCGCATTAGTAATAATATGAAGAGAGATGTTTTAGTGTTGAAAATAAGGAAATCATTTAATGTTTTAAAAAATATGGAAACTCACAACAATGTCTATTGATATTGTTAAATATTTATTGCTGCCAGTGTCCAAAGTAAAATGTTTAGACCCACAATGGATTCATAATTGATAGTAGAGCCGATAGTTTAAGTTAAGTCTAACAAATTAATCCAAATTCACTAGAAAAAATTTAAAGTCAGGCTTAAAAAAACATATTTTTTATATTCGAATAGGCTCAAAAAAATTGGGCGATCAAGTTCGGGTTTGATTTAAATACTCAAATAAACAATTTTATTTTTAAAAAATATATAATATATAATAAATATTAATTAATTATTTAAATTTTATGCCATTTTATTTATAAATAAAAAATTAATTTTAAAGTAAAAAATTCATTAAAATTAATTTAAAAATAAAATTCAGATATTCGAGCTACCCAAAGCTCGAAAAAATTCTAGTCGAGCTTGACTATTCAAGTTTTTTTAGAGAATCAAATTTATTCAAATTCAAGTTTATTTGAGTCAAATGTATTTAAATTGAGCCTGAATAAATCTTGTCCATTCAAATTTTTGACTCTACTTGACGGTTCCCATATCAGTTTGCAAAGCACCCTGTCACGGGGCCATTACTTTCTCCCCAAAAAGCTAACCTGTTAGGGCGTGCAGCGCACCTACTTATATAATCAAGACCCTCCTCAAGTCCCTCCACATCCTGACAACTCTCCCGGCCAATCCGTGATGCCTCTGTCACTGGTGGCCCACCAGAGGAGCCCACCGACTGGGCAAACTCGGGTCTGACTCTAATATTACTTTGTCACAGGATTATTACTCTTTATCTAAAAAGCTAATATATTAGTACATACAGTATATTTATTTATATAGCTAAGATTCTCTTTAAGTCCCTTTACTTCCCGACAACCCGCTTGAGAGCATGCATGTAAAGAAGGCGTTGCAACTTGCAATCCCATGGCTCAGGCGAAAAGAAACTCCTCTAGTCCATCCACGTGTGTGTGTTAAAAAAAAAAGGGTATGGTAAAATGGTGAATATTTTAAGATGAAACCTAAAGAAAAGAAGTTGATGTTTTTAACACACTTGTTGAAAGGAATTTGAGAGAAGCACCTAGCGAGTAACTATTGCCGAGCTGCCACATCTTTGAGGCCCCACTATCATCGCAGTCCATCACTTATTCGATCATTTGAAGTCTTGAACTCTGGTTACTCTCTGTTTTTTGCATTTAGTTCCTTTGTATTTTTCTGCTTCAGTTTTATGACTGAATTTCAGATTGGACCCACGAAAAAGACTTCAACTCTTACCTACTACTATTACTATTGGGCCATTTCAAAGTATCCAAGCGAACTTATGACTAGGTGCTGATAGCTTAGTGGGTTTTTTATTAATGAGAGGAAAGCTTAGCGTTTTACCCTCACAAATTCACAATGTCTTTGACGCCGTGGTATCGTATGTAACCTTTTATTTTTGGGAAAATCCGTCTAACTCTACCCATGCAGATCAACACTTAGGAAAAATGGGACTGATTCCTTTGTGCAAACCATCACGATATTTTGTAGTGTTTGATTTGATGTGAGTTTGCACCATATATTCTCCCCCCCCCGGGGTAATTTTTAATTTATTCTGTAAAATTTTTACAATAATAAATTCAGTGATCATATTTTTTATATTGTAAAATTAGTGTTACATTTTTTGGGCCATAAATTATTGTTACATTTAAAGATGGACAAGTCCATTTTACAAATCTTACCCCCCCCCCCAAAAAAAGACCTAATATGTATTGCATAAAAAATCTCTCTGGAATATGAAAATCTCAAATTAATACCTTGAAATCCAAGGGACTTTTTGGGATTAAATTTTACCACGAAATCACCTTTCTATCCGTTTGCATAGTTCAAAAAAGGAAAAGAAAAGGGAACCCCTAAGGCAGCCAAGGGAACTCAGTAAGAGCGTCAAGTTTCAGTCGAAGTCAATGAATCTGGAGGAGGAAGGCAAAAAGAGTCTTCGATTTCTTCGAGACTAATTGCTTGCTTGGAAGTCTACCGCCTCAACAAAATCATTAGTCCCTCTTATCCTTCTTGTCGTCTTCCTCCTCCTCCATGCCGCCGCCGCCGCCGCTGCCGCGAGCAGCCTGCCTCCGCCATTTGGTATTGAAACATCTCCGAGGTCTGGATTCGCATGAATCAATATCAGGATTATTCATGTGCGGAAAAAAATCGTGTTCATTTGTCTCTTAGGTTTTTAATTAATTTCGACTTAATTGGGCAAGTTAAAGTACTTGAATTTTCAAGAATGTGTAAGCCACCGTGGCAACTGCTTCTTCCATTTCCACCTGAACTAGCGAAAAAAAGATTTTAAATTACTCCTTCAATTTTATTTATAAATCATTTTTATTAATTTTATCAATATTAATATAATAAAAATATAGGAAATAAAAACAAATAAAATTTTAAATATAACTCTCAAATAAAAAACAAAAAATAAATAAATAATATAATATTATTTCTTTTTTTTTCTTTCTTACTTTTTAAAAGTAGTTTAAGAATTTTAATTTAAAATAAAATAATTTCATCAACTAATAATTTATAAAATAAATTAAATTATATTTTTAAAAGGTAATTAATATACAAGACCAGAGGATCCCCGATAGTGGAATTGATTCTTCTTGTCTTATTGGGGTGATTATAGTGTAATATTGCCATCTGGAATGTCAAGGAGATCAGAAAAATAGTAAATGACGGAGCTATATATCTTCACGATCTTCCATGATGGTGGGGATTGATCTGCAGCTGGTCCTGGATGGAAGATTCGCCAGCCTCCTCCAGATTCATGACTTCGACGAGTTTCCCATGGTTGTGTGTGTTGGGGTTTCTATTTTTAACCCAAAGAAAAAAAGTGCCGAAGGATAGAAAGGTATTTTCATAATAAAATCTCAAAAAGTTTCTTGATACCTTGAAAATAAGGAGATTTTTTATATCATCTTTCCATGATATTTTTATTTAAAATTTAAAATTATTTTTCTTTCTGAGTTATACACAAAAAATCACCAATAACTTTAAACTTAATTATAAATTACTTTTATTATTCAATTTTACAAAATTAAATTGTTCATCATCTTGCTTTTTTTTACCACATTATATTTTTAATATTTTTTATTATAAAATATTTAAATTGAGTGGTAAAAATAATTTTTTAAATAAAAATTATGAGATAAAAATAATCGTTAGTATGATAAAAAATATTTAAAAATAATGCGACTGACTTATAATTAACTTGTTTTTAACGTTAAGATAATAATAAAAAAATATTTAAAATTAAATTGCAAAATTGAGCCATAAATTATAGTTGAGGTTAGGCTTATCTCTGACATTTTACCCTACTTTTTATGTCACGGGGTTCGTATGCTTGGATTTATTTTATCCAGAAATGCTGCTTCATTAAGACTTGTCCAATCACCGACGACATTGTGGAAAAGGAAAGGCCATATCCTTGGTTCTCCCTCACCTGAGATTTAGGACAGCAGATTAAGTAAACCCAAGCTTCATTTTTAGCCGTGATTATGTCCATGGAAGTTCCGCCGTCTTTCAAGAGGCATGTGGTGGCCTTGCCTTTCCCTACCAGAGGCCATGTCAACCCCTTGATGAACCTCTGCAAATTTCTCGCTTCCAGGCAACCCTGGGACCTTCTCATCACCTTCGTCGTCACCCAGGAGTGGCTTGGGTTCATCCAATCTTACCCCAAGCCCCATACCATTCGCTTCGCCACCATCCCCAACGTCATTCCCTTGGACTCCCAGATCCTCGACGACGTTCCTGCTTTCTCCGAAGCCGTCGCCACCAACATGAGACATCCGTTCGAGCAGCTTCTCGATCAACTTGAGACGCCGGTGACTGCTATCATCTCTGATGCTGAGTTGGCGTGGCCAGCTGCTGTGGGAAACCGAAGGAATATTCCGGCAGCTCTGTTATGGACGATGTCAGCGTCGTTCTTCGAAACCTTCCGTCAGCTGGATATCTTGGCCCCTGGCCCCGACCGGCGTTTGTCGGTTCATCTCTTGGGTAATGTTTATGTATCATGCACCCCACTTGTTTCCTTAATTTAAGACTTTTGTTATTTTTAAAAACCAAAATCGTCGCCGCCGTCATCAGTTATCCTATTCTGTGACGTTTAATTGTTTGCCTGAATAGCATGGTTTAGGAATCTTCTGCTATTGACTTCATCGATAACGAGTTAGTGATACAGATGGGCAAGCTGAACACATCCCGCGACTCTCTTCCTCACAACTCACTGATCTACGGAGGCTGCTTCTTGAAAGCGATCTCAGTTTTTTGAAGATTGCCCTGAATTGCATTCCAAGATTAGCCAAGACTCGTTATCTCCTCCTCAACACGATCCAAGAGCTAGAACCTGAACAGATAAACTTTCTAAAAGCTAAACTTCCCTTTCGTCTATATCCAATAGGCCCAGCCATACCTTTTATGGAACTCGAACCACCGAGCGATTCATCAACCACTAACTTTGACCATATAATAAACTGGCTAGATTCTCAGCCAAAATTGTCAGTATTATACATCTCTGTGGGTAGTTCGTTTTCCATGTCCCGTCCTCAAATGGAAGAACTTGCTTCAGCTTTGGAAATAAGCGGAATTCGTTTTGTTTGGGTAGGTCGTTCAGATACTGAGTGGCTAAGAGAGAAATGTGGGGATAAGGGTCTGGTGGTGCCATGGTGCGACCAATTAAAGGTGTTGTGCCACAGTTCTGTTGCGGGGTTTTGGAGCCATGGTGGATGGAATTCGACTCTGGAAGCATGCTTTGCTGGTGTGCCAATCCTGGGATTTCCAATATTTCTGGATCAGTTCTCGAATTGCAGGCATATTGGGGAAGTGTGGAAGAATGGATGGAAGGTGGGTGGTGAGAAATCAGAAGACTTTGTAACGAAAGAAGAAATATTGAAAGTGCTTAAGATGGTGATGGACCTTGAGAGTAAAGAAGGGAAGAAGATAAGAGACAAGGCCAGAGAACTGAAAGCCTTGTTTCGCCGAGAGATTGCCAAAGGTGGTTCCTCTGACTTGAACCTCGATGCTTTTGTGGAAGACATTTTAGGCGTCCAAGGAAATATGTGCAATTAGGAGTTCAAGATGTATGCCATGCTACTAGCCCACTACTTCAAGCGTGTGTGTGTGTGTGTGGCATCCTCAATTATGTATTATATCTGGGAATACGCAGTCTAGAACCCGCGACATCATGGAATGTTCAAGACGAACATACCCGGAAAGCCGAGACTGGTATCGTATCCTCAATTAATCATTGATAAAACACATGGTTCGTACAAAGATTTTGTATCTCGGTCTTAGTGGTTCTTATGCAATTGGATTTTTAGTTGGTATTCATGTACGTTAATAATATGAACAGCTAGATATAAAATTTTTGAAAGAAAATGTTTCTATATATAAACGAAGCTTAGAAGCTACATGATGACAAGCTCTTTAAGTTTATTTTATGAGTTTATTATATTTATATTTTTTAACTGATAAATTCATTTTAATTTGTTCATAAACTTAATTAAATAAAACTCAGTTAAATTAGTGAATTGATTTTTTGAGTTTATTGTTTTATATTTATAACTTATAAAATTATGTCACTTTTCTTATAAATTCATTAAGCAATATAGATATATATTGTGTAAAATTTGATTCGTATAAGTAGTAAGATTTGATTTAATGAAAAATAAAACTCAAAAAAAATAAAAAACTAATATTAATAAAAAAATAAAACAAAAATATCAAAAATAAAATGTTTTTTTTAAAATTGCTATGTTGAGTATAATAATATATTAATATATGTAAATTTAATTTTAATAATTTATATTTGAAATGTATTTAAATTAAATTATAGTCATATCTTATATTTTTATTTTAATTATTTAATTATGTACTTTTAAGATTATTTATTAATATAAATAAATTTTATGAGTTTACAGTTAAAGTTTATGTTTTAAATTTATATTCTTATCATAAGTTTACTGAAATTTGTGAGTTTAATAACCTTAATTTTATGAACACAAACTCATTTCTTATTCTTATATTATTACTATTATTTATATGTCTATTCATTTATAGGCTGTAATTGTATTGTTTGATTTAATGTGAGCTTGTTCAATATTCTTCTGCGTTTTATTTTCAAATATTTTTTTTGTCAATTCTATATATATTTTTCGAAAATAGACTTAGTTATGAAATATTTATTCCATATTGTGAGGTTAAACCTTTTTTTTTATGTGGTAGACGAAACTGTGAATGGTTGGGAACTTGGGATTAATCGAATCGGAAGGGTCGCGGCTCAGATGTTTTTCTTTTGGGCCAACTTGACGAGGAAATTAGTTATAGTGTTTATCATACGAATGAGAATTAAAAACTCATCACTTTTAAATTATTTAAATTTAATTTAAATTATTTAAATTTACAGCTTTTTAACTAGTGTTTTTTAAATGAATTTTTTTTTGAAACGCTGGCAATTAAGATATTGTCTTTATTTTATATTCTGAATTTATTAAAATAATTTTTAATCGAAGTAAAAAGCAGTAAATATGAACTATTGAATTAGATCTAAACAGCGATGGGTTTCTAGTACTCGTATGTGTGATAAACACTAAAACTGATTCTCTTGACGACGCTGGTTTATTTTGCCTATAAATGGGTGATGTGGTCATATCTTGGGGCGTCGGTCAAAAGGGAAGGTAAGATAAGATTATTATTATTTTTGTTTTGATACGAAAGGTTGAACCAGCCCAAGTTACCAACTGAAATTAAAAGGAAAGGGAATTGAAACCCAGAGTATCTTGCTGCATCAGGGCACTTAAGAAGGAAGGTGCCGTGTCAAGAATGAAAAAAAGGAAACCTATTATATTTGCCTCTGGCCCTGGCCCTGGCCCTCGACTTCATGCACATTTCTTATATGAAAAAAAAAATTAATTTTTTACTCTTTTAACTTTTAACTCACTTGTGACTCAGTCTCTCAACTATAATTCACTACTCAGTCCCTCAACTTTTGATTCATCTATAATTTGGTTCTTATTTTTTAATTTTTTAAAAAATTCTTATCAAATAAGAGGGATAAAAAAATGCTCATATATTATTCTAAAATACCCTCCTCTTGCTCATTGATGTGAGATATAAGCTAACATGAAAAAAATTAACAAAAATTCAAAGATTAATTTGTAAGTAATTTAAAGGTTGAGGGACTGAATCATAGACGAGTCACAGCGAGTCATGGTTAAAAGATTGAGTTACAAGTAAATTAAAAATTGAAGGATTAAAAGATCAATTTAAAAAAAAAAATGAATCGTTGATAATACACGTGGTTGTAATAATTTTTGTGATTAATAAAATTGGTTTTTTTTTCAGATGAACAAAAAGATAATACACTTCATTTATTTGTTTGTATTCCGGTCTTTTACTTGTTAAGTTCTTAATTCATATTTAATGCCCAGTGGTGTTTTAAATAGAATTATTTTCAATAAAAAGTACTTATATACAATTTTTTTAAAAAAAGAACTAGACTCAGGAAAATTCTCAAATTATCATTGAATTAAATGTATGCAAATTAATAATGAAAAACTATAAACAAAAAATTTCATTAAAAGTGTCATCCATATATGAATATGGATATAATGAAAAGCAGTAAGAGTCAGCACATCTTAATTTTTAATTACATGTTAAAATCTTAAAATTATGATTTTTTTTAAATATTCAAACTTATTACAGAGGACAAAATTAACTGTAAATCCAAAACTATTATTTTAACATGCAACGTGGATTTTTGGACATATTATCACAAAATTATGATTTTTTTTGCGTAATTTTCAATTATGTTATTCAATTTTATTTTTTAATTATACTTTTTAATTTTGATTAAAATCAATCTCATTAATCAATTTTATAAAACAATTATGGACCTATTTGTTTTAGTTTATTCCATGAAAAAATAACATATTTTTCAAAAAATATATTTTGTAATTTTTTTATTATGTTTGTTTAAATTTTAAAAATAATTAAAATAAAAAAACAGATTTTTGATTATTTCAAAAGCTGCTCGAAGTAGCTTCTAAAAATAATTTAATATAATAAATGAGAGAGTGTGTTTTTAAATAGAAGGGATAAATAAAACATATCATCAAATTTTAAAATAATATAATAATAAATTATTTTTATAAAATAAAAATTAAGGAAGATGTATAAAATTTTAAAATAACTAACTAATAATTATTTTTTATTATTATAACTAAACATAAAATAATGTCTATTTTTTATAAAATATTTATAAAATAATCTCTTTTTATAATCTATAAATTACCTAAAAATAATTTATTTTAAATCTTAAACAAATGACCTCCAGATACCACATACTATAATCAATTATATTTAGAATCAGGCATATTAATTGTTTTTTTATAATAAAAAATTTTTTACGGACATCCAAACGGGTCCAAATATGTTGGCAAAATAATTATAACAATAATAATACTGAAGTCAACCACCTCAAAAATATCCAGTTTCCACGTCAATTTGTAAAGCGCCCCTGTGAAATTATGCCTCAAACGTTTTTGAAGATCGTTACGACCTACAATAATAAATTTTGTTAAAATTGAAGATAGAGTAATCCAATTTACAAATCTTACAAAACAAAATATTGACCAGAATTAAAGAATTATCTATTACATTATCTCATTAAAAAAAATAAAGATGTGGTCACGATGAGCTAGCGACGGCTCACGGCCTAAGATATATTTTTTTTCTAGGGGGTCCAACTGACAACTCGGATTAAATTTTGACGTGGTTATATCTGGAGCGTCGATATTCTTGGTCAACCCCTGTGAATACATATCACCTAGGATCTAGAATTTCAAATAATTTAAATATACCCAAGCTTCATTAGTTGCAGTGAACATGTCCATGGAAGTTGCAGACTGCGTTAAGGGGCATGTGGTGGCCCTGCCATTCCCCACCAGAAGCCTTGTCAACCCCATGATCAACCTCTGCAAATTTCTCGCTTCAAGAACACCCGACGACCTTATCATCACCTTCGTCGTCACCCAAGAGTGGCTCGGCTTCATCCGTTCTTACGCCAAGCCCCATACTATTCGCGTCGCCACTATCCCCGACGTCATGCCTCCTGACGGCCAGACGGCCCACGATGTTCCTGGTTTTGTCGAAGCCATTGCAACAGTGATGAGACCTACGTTCGAGCAGCTTCTCAATCAACTTGAGCCGCCGGTTACCGCTATCGTTGCTGATGCTAATTTGGTGTGGCCAGCCGCTGTGGCAAACCTTAGGAATATTCCGGTGGCTCTGTTATGGACGATGTCAGCTTCGTCCTTCGAAACCTACCGTCAGCTGGATATCTTAGCCCCTGGCCCAGATAGGCGTTTGTCGGTTCATCTTTTGGGTAATGCATCCTACACCATACTTGTTTTTGTTAAGTTAATGTATTTTTTTTTAATGCGTTATTGTCATTATCAATTATAACATCCTGTGACGTTTAATAGTTTAGCCAAACAATAGTTCAGGAATTTTTCGCTTTTGACTTCATCCATAACGAGTTAGTGATACAGACGAGCAAGCTGATGAGCAAATCCAGCGGATCTCTTCCTTACAGCTCACTGATCTACGAAAGCTACTCTACGAAAGCGATCTCCGTTTTTTGAAGATGTCCCTGGATTGCATCCCTGGATTAGCCAAAACCGATTGCCTCCTCCTCAATTCGATCCAAGAGTTAGAAGCTGAACACATAGATTATCTAAAGGCTATATTCCCCTTTCGTCTCTATGCGATAGGCCCTGCTATACCTTTTATGGAACTTGAACCGCCAAGAGATTCATCAACCGCCAACTCTGACCACATTATAAAGTGGTTGGACTCTCAGCCAGAAGCGTCAGTATTGTACGTCTCTATGGGTAGTTTCCTTTCAATGTCTCGTCCCCAGATGGAAGAGCTGGCATCAGCTTTGAAAAGCAGTGGCATTCGTTTTCTGTGGGTGGGTCGTTCAGATGTTAAGTGGCTGAGAGAGAAATGTGGGGATAAGGGACTGGTGGTGCCATGGTGTGACCAGTTGAAGGTGTTGTGCCATGTTTCTATTGCGGGTTTTTGGAGCCATTGTGGATGGAATTCAACTCTGGAAGCTTGCTTTGCTGGCGTGCCAATCTTGGGATTTCCAATATTTCTGGATCAGTTTTCGAATTGCAGGCATGTTGCAGAAGAGTGGAAGAATGGGTGGAAGGTGGGTGGTGAGAGATCAGAGAATTTTGTAACGAAAGGAGAAATACTGAAAGTGCTTAAGATGGTGATGGAGGTTGAGAGCGAGGAAGGTAAGAAGATCAGAGAGAAAGCAAAAGAACTCAAGGCCTTGTTTCGCGGAGCGATTTCTAAAGGTGGTTCCTCTGACATGAATATGGAAGCTTTTGTAAAAGACATGATTTAGGAGACCTGGATACACGCCACTGCCACTGGCTAGCTTAGCCCACTCCCCCACTCATACACGTCGTGATTGAGATGCAGATTTGTATTTCAGTCTATTGTTTATGTTCTTAACTTCTCATGCAATTTTGCTTTTTTAGTTAGTATTCATATTGGATTGGATTCACATAAATTATACTAGTGACATTAATGCCGATTAGCCACTGGAAAGCAGCAGAGAAAATATCGTTGTGAACTTTATCCATAAATGAATGCAAATCAATAATGAAGTATTATAAGAGGTACTGCATTAAAAAAATTGTTATCCGCATGGGCGTCGGTTCAATGAGAAAGCAGAAAAGTTAAATATATTTGAAGTTCTTATTGTGTATACTCAACTCGTCAATTTAGAATTTTATCGTTATATGATGTTATATAGTTGAAAGGCGGGTATGACTACAAAATAAATAATTAAATGTATTCGAATTTTTTTATTGAACCTTTAACAAATAAATGATCGGATGATTGAAATTAACTGAATTAGGAGTTGCGGCATAAACAGTTATTGACCATGCAGTTCTCACTCAAATGAGAAGTGTACCGTATGATCTATTCGTCTTGGATTTGCAACGTACATGCACATAATTTAAAAAATTAATTTATAGATATTTATTTGAAAGAGTTAACTTCTCCTGAAGACAGAACATTATTTCGCAACTTGCAAGTGCTTATATAAAAATAATGTCTTGAACAAAAAAATTAGAAATTCGCAGAAAACTCTATTTAAAAAAATTCTTTCATATAATAAAAAAATCCAGTCAACACTCAACCATGTGGTACGACTTTCAACCAAAACTTGAAAACTCTAATCAGGCTGGACATCATATTTCCACCGGGAAATGATATTTTTTACCAAACCGGGAAATGATGTTTTGGGAGAAGAACAATGACAATGAAAGAAGCTGACTCGAAAATCGACATGTTAACTATTAATAAGGACCGGAACGGCTCGATCGTTTCGAGCTTCACTTACAGGGGCAGTGTTATTTTCCCATTTTAAAGCATCTAAAGTCTAGCTCAGCTTTAGATCCAGTGGACAAGAAATCTCAATGGAAGTTACACCAATTGTTGCCTGTCATTTGCTGGCCATGCCCTATCCGGCTCGGGGCCACATCAACTCTTTGCTCAACTTCTGCAAATTGCTGGTCATTAATAACACTCATATTCTTGTCACCTTCGTCCTCACCGAAGAATGGCTCCATTTCATCGGCTCCGATAATCCTGCACCAGCTAATCTACGCTTCACCACCATATCTAACGTAATTCCGTCGGAGCTGGTTCGCGCAGCCGACCAAGTCACCTTCATGGAAGCTATTATGACCAACATGGAAACTCCCTTTGAGCAGCTTCTGGATCGGCTCGAGCCGCCGCCCACGATCATCGTGTACGATTCTCTTTTGTTCTGGGTAGTTGGCGTCGGAAATAGAAGGAATGTCCCTCTGGCATCGTTTTGGACCATGTCGGCGTCGATTTTCTCAGTGCTCCACACCACCATCTCCTGGAGCAAAATTCTCACTACCCCGTAAATTTTTCTGGTGAGGACAATTTATCTTTTTTCTGCCCCCTTAGCTGATGAGCACACGATCATTTTGTTAAGGAAACTAAATTTCAAAAATCTATCCGCTTGTCTTGAACTGTTTTGGAACAGAAAATGGTGACAAACGAGTGGATTATATTCCCGGAATTCCACCATCTCGTCTGGCAGATTTTCCTCTCAACGATGAAAGCCTGCGTACCCGGCGACTTATGGAACTAGCAAGGGAAGGCATTGCATGGACTCCGAAAGCACAGTATCTCTTATTTGCTTCAGTGTATGAACTCGAGCCACAAGCTATCGATGTCTTGAAAGCAGAATTATCTTTCCCCATTTACACCATCGGCCCTACCATACCTTGTTTCGATGCCGGAGAAAAAACCAAATTGAACATTGACACCACCACGGCTAGCCATAGCTACTTACAGTGGCTAGACAACCAACCCAAAAATTCTGTTCTGTACATCTCACAAGGGAGCCATTTCTCAGTTGCAAAGGCTCAAGTCGACGAGATTGCTTCTGGTTTGCGTGAAAGCGGGGTTCGATTTCTCTGGATAGCACGAAGGGAGGCTTCTAGGTTGAAGGAGATTTGCGGTGAGAAGGGGTTGGTTGTGGAATGGTGTGAGCAGTTGAAAGTGTTAAGACATCCTGCAATAGGAGGCTTTTGGACGCATTGTGGGTGGAATTCAATAGAAGAAGGGATTTTGGCAGGCGTTCCGTTCCTGACATTGCCAATCATAATGGACCAGGGCTTAGACAGTGCGATGGTAGTGGAGTGGTGGAAGGTTGGGTGGAGGGTGAAGGACGACGTCCAAGCAAACAGAGTGGTGAAAAAAGATGAAGTTGCGGGGCTTCTGAAAAAGTTTATGGATATGGAAAGTTATGAAGGGAGAGAGATGAGGAAAAGAGCCAAAGAGCTTCACCACACGTTTCGTCGTGCAATTGCAGATGGTGGCTCTGCTCAAAATGATTTCGATGCTTTTGTCAGGGACATTACGAATGCTGCCAAGTGATTTTTTGTTTGGGTGTGACCGTGTATGGCGAGCCCGGAGCACATGGAATATGAAAAAAATAAAATAATAAAATAAAATTTAAAGGTTTTTTTATTTTTAAAAACTAATTTTTAGGTTTTTAGACTGCTCCAAATTATAATTCCAGATAAAGAAATGTGTACTATCCATTGACTGAATCAGCAGGCACTTGTCGAAAACCGGTCGTCTAGGCATGTCAGGCCAGTCTTTGGGCCTGGTGCCGGTTTTCCAAAATATTTTTTGTAAATAATATTTATTTTATAATATTATTTTTTATTGAGAGTTATGATGAATTATACTCCCTTAATTAAAAAAATTTAAATTTTTTTTAAAAGTTGTATATTAAAAAATATAAAATATTATTAATTTTTTAAGATATAATTATTTTTTATTAATATTTTTATTAATAAATGATTTGGATATAAAAGTGTTTATTGATTTATTATAAATATTTTTTATTTTAAAATATCTTATAATCTAAGAAGAGGGTATATATTATGTGGCAGGAGATGAATGGCGCTAGAGGACATCCCATCGACCTTGCATGATGAAGGTGATAGGAAAGGAACATGGCGTGGCACGCCGGTATTGATGATGAGAATGACGCGTACGAGCAATGAGATTGAAAGATTGGAAGGATGTGATTGTGTTTCCGTTGGCGTACGTAACTTTCTTGCTCTTACGGCCGCCAACATTGATGATGGCTACCACTGCGCCACAGCCCAACTGACAAACTTCAAACATCCCATTTTGTGTCTGCCAAATTCAATGAAACTGGGCTGGTTATTAAAATATGGACAGTGCTCTTCAGTGCTCGAATTGATTGCAGTTGAACAAATTATATTATAGATTGAACAAATAAGATTATAAATAATTATAATTTTTAAAAATAATATTAATTAAAAGTCATATTGATAAATCATAATTGTTGTTTGGATTTTTTTAAAAAAATTAATTATCAAAATTTTAATTCTGTTTGAATTTTATTTATCAAAATCATGTTTGGGTATATAATTATCCAAAAAATATGATTTTTATAAAATTATTTAATTTTATATAATAATTATTATCAAATATAACTTAATAAAAATCTAACCATGCTTTTTTGAACGCATAAGCATGTGTTGGATAGCTCATTAATCAATTTTTTTTAAAAAAATCAATTTTATATGAAATTACTCAAACGGCAACATTTATAAAAAAAATTAATTTTATTTTTTAAAAAAATTAATTTTTTTGCAAAGCTGAGAATTGGAGGGTTCGCAAAAAAAGCTTACCAAGAAGCTTGGAAAAAATTACAAAGAAAAACTTAAAAAAATTACAAAAAAAGTACATAATTTAATTAAAAAAAATCAAACTCTTTTTCCTTCTCTTTCTTTTCTTAATAAAATTTAAAATTTATATCCTTAAAAAATTAATGTTTGATATTTAAGAATTAAATTATATAATAATTTATATAGTTAAAATTGATTCTGATTAAATTATTTAAATATCTTCAGTTATGTTAAAATCAACTTTAAAAGAACAGTATCCAAACATATTGCATTATAATATAATTAATTATGATTAAAATTTATCACTTAACTATATTTTTATAATTTATTATACTCAATTAAAATTTAAACGGGTACTAAGCACCTCTTTGTAATTTCTACTCAATGTACAGTAAAGAATTCAAATCGCGATTGAAAAGGATTTAAAAAAAAATTATTCAAACAATGCAAATGAACTTTATAATCACTTACATAAGATTAAATGAGATTATCTAGGCATCCACAGCTAACCAAAACAGGCACTAAGTATTGAGGAATGATCCGTTCTATTAGACAGCAGGATCCAGCTCTTGTTATTATTGCACCCCTTAATTTCCACTTTTATTATATCAATATTGACTGACAAAACTTGTCCCTATTGTAGAGCGTTTTTAATTGTTTCACTAATTTAAAAAAATTATTTTTTATCTTGATATTATAAAAATAATGTATATTTTTATTTTTATCTTTAATTTTAAATAATAATACATCTTTACAAAAAACTTATTTGTTAAATAAAAAATTACTTTTTAAAAGTGTTATATAAATAACATCAAGGGAGTATTTAATCAAACTACACTGGATGTGAATTGACCTTTGCGATGCAAAACACTTAAGGAGAAACCTCAAGCAACACTACGGCCTCGTTTGGTATGATGGAAAAATTTTTGATGGAATTAGAATTAGAATTGAAATTAGAATTAGAATTGGAATCAGAATAGAATTAGATTTTAAAAAAGTGTTTGGTATGAAGATGGAATCTTAATATAATTTTAATAAATATATATATTTAAAATATAAAAAGACTAAAATGCCCTTATAAAATAAAAAACTAAAATAAAGCACAGATAAAAAACGCCACCGTCTGCGACCAAAACACCATCAACATCGACACTCCATCAATGGCAGCCACCGACCACTGCACAGATCAGAAACAAAACATCCAAAAGCCATACAAATGCAAAACCCCATACATGGATCAAGCCACAGATTTGAAGAACTACAAGTCCATGCCTTCAATTTCATCTTCCTTCTTGGGTCTGACTTATATTGCTCGTTTCACTCATCGCCACAACTTTCCGATGCAAGCAATTACACTGACAATAATGACGCCAACTTCACCCTTTACTCCAACAAACAATTTGCAAGCTACAGATCATCTCAAATCATTGGCAAGCTGTGTCCATCAGCTTGGAGGTGTGATGAAGGGAGGAAGTTGGAAGAGATGACGAGAGGGGGAGGTGAAGCATGGATTTGTCATCAGAGATTGAGGAAGCGGAAGGGATGACCGGAGGGGGAGGGGGAGGAGTCGATCAGCTTAAAGATGTGAGGGAGAGGGTAAAATGGAACAAAAATGCAATTCTATGGAATTGAATGGATTCCATAGTTCACAATAAAGAATTCAATTCTGGATTTTTTGATGGAATCTGATTTCATGAGAATCATGATTAAGACATACCAAACATTCTTGAAGGAGGATTCCATATCAAATTCCGTTTCTCTCTTCCTGATTCCAGCATACCAAACATAGTATACATTTTACATTCGCCAGAAACTTAAACCAGCTTTAAAAAATTGAAGAAATCTTTTATGAAAATGGGCTTCCAGTATCTCAAAAGAACGTTTTGTTCCAAAAAAAAAAAAAAAAGAGCTCAAAAGAACGTATCATTAATTATTATCACTGTTCCCCACAAATGGGATCCTTCTCCGGGAGGTAGACGTTTAGGCCTGGCCTTCCTCCCTGACCGCCCACTGCTACTTCACTTGCTCCATTTCCACGCTCCCAGCTTCCCTCCTTCGTTCGGATCTTTCAATGGATCCTTCCCCGCCGATGGACGGCCACGTGGTGGTCGTGCCCTACCCAGGCCGAGGCCACATCAACCCCTTGATGCACCTCTGTAACCTCCTCTTGTCCAAGAACTCCAACATCCTCTTCACCTTTGTCATCACCCAAGAATGGCACGGCTTCATAGGGTCCGATCCGAAGCCGGACAACATCCGGCTCAAAACCATACCCAACGTCATCCCCTCCGAGCGGGGTCGCGGAAACGACATCGTCGGCTTTCTCGATGCCGTCATGACCAGGATGGAGGCTCCGTTTGAACAACTACTGGATCGGCTCCACCCGCCGCCGACGTTCATCATACATGACACCTACTTGTTCTGGGTAGTTGGAGTCGGCAACCGCAGGAATATTCCTGTAGCCTCGTTTTTCCCCATGTCGGCGTCGTTTTTCTCGGTGCTCTACCATTACCGTCTTTTCGAGCAAAACGGACATTACCCTGCCAATTTGTCGGGTGAGAATTCTATTCCATTTCCATTTGACCACACATACATCTCATCTGGTCAAAGATGGTCAGGCCAGAAACGATTGAAAGAAAAAAGCTTGTCTACGTGAAAATCAGACCATTTTTTTAAGGTCAAATTTATATTTCTTGCACGATGTCAAATAAAAAAAAAAACAGAAGAAGAAAAATCTCGCGTGTTCGTCACTCATGTTATTGTTCAAGTATCCCTGGCTTTCTATTAGACGGCCTGTTCAAAATTTTTAATTGTTTTTTTTTTTGTTTTTGCCAGCAATTTACATTGGTTTGACTCCCTTGGATTCTCACATTTTTAAGTATTTTAATAAACTAGACATGTTACATGGAACTTGGAATGATGGCTGGTATGGTAAATTGATATCGATGAAATTCATGCATTTCCCCGTTTAGTTTAATGCACTGAGTTCACTCATGCCACGTTCAACAACTATTGACATGATTGTTAAATAAACAATTTTGATTCGAAATAAACTACTTTGCTGATCAAGTGATCAGACTCAGCAACTGGCAAACTGAACCATGACATAAAATGACCAAGTCACTTTCCTTGAGGTGTCCACACTTGGAGAAGATTGATTCAATATTTGCCATGCTTTAAACAGAAAATGGTGATGTTCTGTTCCTGAAGGACTTCAAAGGTGCTAGAATGAGGGTATAGAAAGATTGAGGTAGATATTCCATGTGTTGATAGTTATAATTTTATTACTAGGGAGTCCTGCTGCGATCACCCACTGCAAGAGCTTATCTTGGACATCAGGCAGCTTATTCTCAGAGATTGGAGTGTTTCTTTTAATTTCTCTTGTAATGATTCTAGTTTTTTGGTCTTGATATTATTAGAAATTGTTTGCATATCTGTAATTCTTTTGGCACCTTTTACTTTTAACCCACTCAATTAAGGGAGGGTAGATGGTGAAAGGTGGAGTTCTTTTTTGGTTTTTGTATTTTGTACAGTTTCCTTTGTTTCTAATAGAGCTTTATTTTCTTTTTTTAAAAAAAAAAAACAGAAAATGGTGATGAGCGCGTGGATTACATCCCTGGGCTTCCCCCAACACGTTTGGCGGATTTCCCACTGAACGATGGGAGCTGGCAAAGCCGGAAAATTCTGCGCTGGATCGTAAAAGCCTTTCAATGGGTGCTCAAAGCACAGTATCTGCTATTCCCGTCCATTCTCGAGCTTGAATCTCAGGCCATCCATGCCCTGAAAGCTGATTTCCCCATTCCCATTTATACCATTGGCCCTGCCATACCTCATCTTTCTCTTAAGCACAATCCCTCTTCATGCATCACTGACCAAAATGACCCCAGCTACATGAAGTGGCTGGACACCCAACCCTCTGGTTCTGTTCTGTACGTCTCTCAGGGAAGTTTTCTCTCTGCTTCAACTGCTCAGCTTGAAGAAATCGTGGCTGGTTTGCGAGCAAGCGAGGTTCGATTCCTCTGGATAGCACGCGGAGAGAATTTGAAGCTGAGAGAGACTTGCGGGAATATGGGTCTGGTGTGTTCATGGTGTGACCAGTTGAGGGTACTGTCACATCCTGCCATAGGAGGGTTCTGGAGTCACTGTGGGTGGAATTCTACAAGAGAAGGTGCCTTCGCTGGCGTTCCTTTTCTTGCTTTCCCGTTGATTATGGATCAGCCCATGAACTGTAAGCTCATTGTGGAGGACTGGAAGACAGGGTGGAGAGTGAAGAAAGGGGTTAAAGAAGGCGTCTTGGTGACTGGAGATGAAGTTGCAGGGATTTTGAAGACGTTTATGGATTTGAGTAGTGATGAAGGAAGAGAATTGAGGAAAAGAGCCAAACAAGTTCAGCAGATATGTCGGCTTGCAATTGCAGACGGTGGATCGTCAGAAACTAATGTCAATACATTTCTAAGGGATTTGTTACAGTGTGGTAAGCCATGAAGGCACCCCAACAACAATGAGTAGTTCTTAGGAATTCGTTGAATATTAATGATCTGAAAATTTGTATCATTAATCAGTCAATTAGTTATGCCATGGTTTTGAAGCCGAGGATCCACGCGTCCTTATTATTACTCAAGGAGATTTACTCGTCAAGGGAGAAGAGCTAATCGAGTTTTAGCGCTCTTCAAGGGGATGGGTACTATGAACACATGTAATAGGATTTAGATTTGAAACTTCTAAATTAAATTTGCATTGCATATTTAAAGCTTTTATTTTTTATTTTTATTTTAAAATTATCAAAATAAAAATATATAAAAATTATAAAAATTTAATAAACTTGCTTTGTGATTGTTCATTATTAAGCTGAACGGTTTATATTTAATTTAGATGGTTTAAATTTAATATTAATTTTTTATAAATTAATTATTTAAATTTATGCTGAACGATTTAAGTTTAAAATTTTTGACTTGTAATTTTTTTTAAAAAAATGTTTTTTTGAGAGTGTCAATTGAAAAATTATCTTTACATTCAATATTTTATTTATGAAAATAAAAATTTAAATTTTTAAAAAATTCTAATATTAAAGTTGAACTGTCACATCATGATAATTAATTTATAAAAAATATAAATTTTTTAAATATTGTTAAACTATCTTAGATTAAATCTATACGATCCAAAATTAGTGGTTACAGCTTTATTAAAAATTTTGATAAAATTTAATAAATAAAAAATAAATTAAATAAAAATTTTGTATCTGGACCGTCTTAATTTAAGTAGACAATTCAAAATTTATCAAAAGTGATAAGTATTATGATGTTTATCCTTTGATGAGCACTAAATCCAAGTTCCTGAGGAGTAATTTAGTGTTTCACGTGCACCGAACAAGCTTTAATACTGTTTAAAGTTTACTACTATTTATTCACCAAATAAAGTTTACCACTATTTTTAATAAAATCGATTAATTTATGTTCCCACTATTTTGTTCTCCTACGATTTATGTTATTCTTTCTGCTGCTTTCTTTTTCTTAGCGAAATTTGTTTTTGCTTAACAGATTGAATGAATGCTGGTGAAATCCATAAATTATCTCTTGTTTCTTTTAAAATCTAGTTGATAAATTGTTTTGCAGTCTAATAAAAATAAAATAAATTATACGCAAGAATTATAAACCTGCGCCAATGGAGTAACTTACTCTCTTTGTTTAAAAATATAAGGTATTTTTTGAAGAGTTAGATGTTTAAAAATGTAAAGTATTTTTAATTTTTTGAGGTGTAATCATTTTTTTTCAAAAGTGCCCATATTGATAATGATTTTATATTTATTTTAAGGTGTTTAATAGATGTAAATATGAAGAAATAAGGTTAGTTGAAAAGTAGATAACTATTTTATTGGGGGGTGAGATTCGATTAAAAATACCTTACATTTTTGAACGGGAGGAATATAACTTTATCTTTTTATAGACTGTTTTATAAATAATTTAAAATATTAACAAATATTTTTTTAAAAATATTTTAATCATTAAATTAGTCTTTTATTGAGAGAATCACATCCAAGAATTTGTAAAGACAATTATTCACAAATAAGGATGAACAAAAAAATAAATTATTATTTTTTTAATAAAACTTGTTATTAATTTTTTTCAAACCTTAGGATACAATTTGCTTTGTTTTTTCTAATTAACTTTTGGGTGAGGAGATGGGCAAAAGTTTGCACTTGTAGATGATTAGATGCCAGGAATGAGGAATCTCGTGAAAATCATATCTGTGTGACTGTAGGAAGTGGATTCTCTTCATTTCTTTTCTCTCCATTTCCCTCCACTTCTTCCATCCCTATCATTTAAATTTTTTTATTAAATAATTTTTTTAAATAATAAAATTAATGAATGGTGGAGATGGGAGAAGTAAAGGAAAAGAGAGGAGAAAAAATGAAGAGACCCCTAATCCGTCCATATATTGTGACTTCCCATTGCTAACCAATCAACCGTGTCTCATGGAACCATACCTGCACAACCAGCCAGCATGGACGACACTGTCGGATCCATAAAATACTTTCTCCCTTTAAAAATTTATTAAATCTTACTATCTAGTAAATTAGTTAAATATTTTTAAATTAATATTATTTTTTATATTTATTCTATTATAATAAAGTGTTTTACTCTAAAATAAATATAAAGTAAATATTTAACAGGGTAATTTTTTTTTAAAAATACAATAATTTAAAATATTAAAAATATTTTATATTTTTTAATATCAACCTATTAAAAAATGTTTTATATTTTTAAATAAAAAAATAATAAATATACATGATGGGTGGGCCGGTGGGGGAAAGGGGGCTGAAATTTAGAGCGAATTTACTTACGGGTGCAAAAACATATTTCAAAGTTTTTTACATGATGCAACGCTGTATATTTTTCTAAAAAACAACTTCACAAATCACAACACCATTAAGATTCGTTTGGTCATTAGAAAAAAATAAATTTAAAAAAATAAAAATAAATTAAATTAAATTATTTTTTAATAAATATAATAAAATTTATTAATATATATCATAAATTTGAGAATTATTACATTCTCTAAAAATATAATGAATTATAATTTTAAATTTTATGAATTAAATTAGCTTTTTTTCTTATGAATGCTCTCACTTGATTATCTTATTTTTTTAATTTATTTTATTCCAATTTTTTAGTAAGCAAACAAACCTAAAGTTTATGATTTGGAAAAAAAGGAGTATTTTGTTTAAACATTACGGTAAGAATTTCGGACACACGACCATTGTTGAACCACTAAAAATTTTAAGAGTTAAATTTCATAATTAATAAAATAAAATTGAAGGCCTTTAGACGAATGACGATACATGGCATCGCGACATTAGCAAACAAAAGATACCAAATGCTTGGCTGAGGACTAGTTTCGATTTTACGGACTTTGTTTGCCATCTAAAAGGTCTCTCCTTTTTCTCCATGCCTTCGAAATAATGGAACCAAGCCTCTCCCATGGCTTCCTTCTGTCTAAACTCCGTACCAGTCCCCCCACCTCATCCTCGTAAACTCACTGAAGCTTCTTCCTCTTCTTTACTTCTTGATGGTAACAACTATACCCCAGCGGGGGCTTTGAAACCCATAGTTGTCAACGGGAATCCCCCGACTTTTGTCTCTGCTCCTGGTCGCCGAATTGTGGCTGGTTCGTTCTGAGTTTTCTTGTTTCTGCTACTTTGTTTTTGTGATCAATAACCAATATGGTTAGCAATTCCCAAGTCGTGTTCTTTTGTCTATTTCATCTGGTTTCTTTGTTACATTATGTCCTTTCTCGCGGTCTTCCATGTGGGTCTCAGTCATGATTTATTGTCCAGTTTCCCGTTCCAGCTGGGTTTGTGCAAATGTGTGTATCAGTATATGGATTTGTCTTTCGTTGAGTATGGGGTCACTATCTCCCTGACTGTTCAGTCTTGGTGTGCATTGTGTGAATCTAGTACTTTTGTAAGTTACATCGTGAAAGCCTCATTGAACATTATCCCTTTCTATTTTCGCTTCTCATAGTCAGTGCCAGAGGTCTTATTATGCTTTTAAGTAAGAATAGTAATATGCGTGGCCCGATTTTAGCACATTTTGCCCTGTGATGGAATATGACCAACTGGCATTAAACTTCATTTCGATAGATTCACCTAAATTAAAACTCTGACAAAAGCAGAACTGATTTACTGATGTTTCCTTGGCGCCTTAAACGTTAATGTGTGGATCTGTCCTAGCTCTGACTTCTTTGTTCACAGAATCTTCTTCATGTTGTCTCAAGCACCTCTCTCTGTAGCCTTAGAAGTGTGAGCTGATTATTGCACCCAAAATTTGTAACTATTTAATTATTTGATTGATAATTGGTTGACTTAGATTTTGACATTTTAGTAAGGTTTTCCATCTTCATGTGATGGCCACTGCTAGGATGATGGTCTTCAAGCATGTCCTTTTCTGATAATTTGACCTAGTTTTGATCTTGATAACATTTCATTTGTGTTTAATATGTCTCATTGAGGTTTGTTTTCTTTGATAGTCGGAGATCTACATGGAGATCTTAGGCAAACTAGATTTGCGCTTGAGATGGCTGGTGTATTAAGCTCTGATGGTCAAGACCTCTGGACTGGTGGAGAAACTGTATGCTTCCTTTATTTTTCAAAATGCATACCTGGAATCTTGGTTAGAATAAGCAATGATATTGTATTTTAACAAAATTGTTGGAAAATGGAAAAGTACTCTCTTGTTGGCCACCAAAGGCCAAGTCAACTTAATAGTGTTGTGAACCATGTACATATGATAGTAGAGAAACTGAGGAACTTTATTGTTCTTGCTTCTCTATGCTTAAGGAAAAACTAAAAATAGATTAGCACTATGGTTAGCATAGTTTAACAGGTGACAATTTATTTTTCTCTGTACTAGGTGTTGGTTCAGCTTGGAGATGTACTAGACCGAGGTGAGGATGAAATTGCCATCTTATCTTTGCTGCGATCATTGGACAAACAAGCGAGAGCTAAAGGTGGAGCTGTGTTTCAGGTTTGTGCCATGAAAAAATAAAAATTCTTAGGAGATAAGCAAGATAACAATTCCATACCCTATACAGCATGTTTTCCTACTTTGTAATTATTGTATTTCGGATTCATTGAAACGTGCATGCTAGGTATTTAAAAAAATTAAGAATTTGGATCTTTTTTCTTTTCTGTTGCATATCTTTGTTTAAGCGATTTTCCATTGATTAATGTTCATTTAGGTAAATGGAAACCATGAGACTATGAATGTGGAAGGGGATTTCAGATATGTTGAATCTGGGGGATTTGATGAGTGCAATGATTTTCTGGAGTACATGCATGATTCAGATGATGACTGGGAAGAGACATTTGCTGGCTGGATAGATGTCTCTGAAAGATGGAAAGAAGATCAGAGGATTTCAAGGAATTATTGGGGTCCCTGGAATTTAGTGAAGGTATTATAATTCTCTATCTTGCATTCAGTTTTTGATAAATTCAAATTGGAAGGACTTAGCCTCACACCATTCCCGCAGAAGAAAGAGAATTTGAATTTCACATAAATCACATGTTGAATTCGTTTTCCATACAGATAACTTGTACTAAACCAGATCATCAGAACACTCTTCAAAGGACTAATTTAATTTGAACTCATTAAAATTGTACTCCTGAATAAAGGCACATGGATGGAAAAGTTAGTGAACTTTAAGAATATCTTCTAGTACCATTTAGACATCATATGTTACTTCTTAAAGTGACATATAATTGGTACTATTTGGAAGTGGAGCATTACGATATTGCTTCAAATGTGATATTTTGTTGTTTTCTGATAATGTTTTCCAACAACTAGGACAGAGGCAAAAAGGAGTCATTGCCAGATCAATCCTTTTTAGGCCTGGCGGTTCATTGGCACATGAGTTAGCAAGGCATCCTGTTGTACTCAAGGTCAATGACTGGGTTTTCTGTCATGGCGGCCTTCTTCCTCACCATGGTAAAAATTCTTCTGACGTTCTAATTTATCTTATCATGATCTTGAGTCTGTACTGCCAACTGTTATGTCATGTCTGCTAATCCTGTTTCAAGTATGCAAAATCGCTCTTGTTTGAATTTGAAATGCTTGATAATTTGTGTTTGTGATTTTCTTCTCCTGTCTCTTGCCTGTAGTTGAATATGGCGTGGAGAGGATGAATAAAGAAGTGTCTGACTGGATGAAAGGTCTGAGTGAGAGTGATGACAGTCCCAAAGTCCCTTTCATAGCCACTAGAGGCTATGACAGTGTTGTTTGGAATCGTTTATATTCAAGAGATCCATCAGACTTGGTGGACTTTAAGACTAAACAGGCAAGTACACAAATGTGGTAGTTTTAATTTGCAGCAAATAAATATGAAGATCTGATAAGGTAGTGGGATTAGTAGAAACATGCATCGTTTCCATCCCTCAAGCTCAAATGCCATGATCAGTGCAAAGATCCTTATTCTTTCTCTACTGCTTTTGGTTCCATTTTGCAGTGAATGTCTCGCATATTTATTTGTTTAAGTTGCACGTGCAAATGATGGACCTACATTCCATTGTCTCCTCCAATGTATGCTTCTAAGGGGCCCAGAGGAGTCATGAAACTCATTGGGTTCTAATGACTCAGAAATATCTCTCCAGAATTTGACGCTGAACATAATGATTTTCAGGTATATTCGATTCTCGAAGAGACACTACAAGCATTTGATGCTAAGGCCATGGTTGTTGGGCATACTCCTCAAACTATGGGTGTAAATTGGTGAGGAAACAATATAATTCTTAACCTTGCTCAAAATAATTTCAAGTAGTGGAGATCTTTGGGTGGAGTAATAATTTGGTATCAGATTTGATATGTAACTTAATAGCTGTCTAAGTATTGCACTTCGGAATATTTTAATGCGGCTGAACTCAAGTCTTTTTCTTTCTGCAGTAAATACAATTGTAGCATATGGCGTGTGGATATTGGAATGTCTAGTGGAGTACTTAATTCGAGACCAGAGGTATAAATAAGCCGTGGGCCAGTGCATAGAGCGATGTTTCTTCTTTATGAGCCACTAAAGGCATTCAAATGGGTGACTAAATGATGTTAAGCACCTTATTGTTATTTACTAAATATTATATTTGATAAATGCAACCATGCCCGTTTCATGATAGGAAAGCATTGAATCTCTTATGGGAAGTGACTCCCTTTGATGCACGGGGACCGTCTAAATTTGGTCAATTATGTTACTTGCTTTCGAGCCATAATAATACCTGTTTGTGCCTCTTTCAATCAGTTCTCATTTGAATTAATGTAATAGTTCAAGGGATTCATATATGAATTTGTTTTTCCCAGGTTCTAGAAATTAGAGACAATAAGGCAAGAGTTATTAGGAGCAAAAGGGACACATACAGCGAACTTCAGGTTCTTGAATATATTTAGAGACAAATGATTGTCGACCAGGTAGGACAAATTTCAAGCAGTTTGCCTCTTGCTTGTTCTGTCATAGTATCAAATTGGAAATATGGAAGTAATGTTGCTACAATATCTTCTTCTTGTTTGTGTTGCAGCATTCAAAAGTTGAAATTTCTAGAGCAGAGTGATCTGTGAAGCACGGCATCATTTTCAGAGTCAGTAATACTTGGAAAAGGAACAGAAAGAATTTATGAAGTGACTTGAACATTTTTTGCCACTCCATAAAATTTTTTTAGTGTTCTATGGATGGGCTGTGTTCTGCATTGTGGAAATCCAATGTCATAGTGGTCGGATTCTTGAGGTTCCTCCCCACTCCCTGTAAGGACAACGTAATCCCAGTCTTCATGTTGGGTCACACTGATACTAATCTAATCCTCATGCCGATGCAACTTGGTGGAGCATTATAATGCAGAGGCATTTCAATTTGATAATGCAACAACGGTCATGATGATAATGATGATTGTCGTTGCTCATCCATGCAATCTTGATTCTTTATTTCTTACCGTGTATCTGCGGGAAGTGCTGGTCTCCTGGTAGTTCCAACAGTGGTAAATTTATCAGCTGTTGATTTGCCGAGCACACTCATTTCTTGCTTCCCTAGAGCTAGAAACTCGTAAAGACTGGCACAGTTCACCAACTTTGGCAATTCAAAGGGTTTTTGCGCGTACTATTCTCCAGTGTTTTCGCCTTTTTGATATAAATTTACTGACCTTTTTAAAAAAAATCAAGAGGTTTAAATCATTGATCTCTAATTCTCTATTCATATTTATCCCCCAATTTTCTGGACGATTTTTAGTATTTGTACACAGAAATCACTTGCCACAACTTAAGGATTATGGTTTATCATAATTACGGTTGATCTTCAGAGTGTGTGTGTGTGCGCGCGCTTTTTTTTTGGGGGGGGCGGGGGGGACAGTGAGTGTATCATGTCATAGCCTGAGAAATACCAGTAATATCACCCTTAAATGTGTAAAACTAAGGCCTCATTTTACAACCATGGTCTCGCAAAGTATATTGATGAATGCATTACCATGTCTAGCAATTATTGTGTATTGATCACCTTTTTTTTATACAAAAAGAGCAGAAAATTAATTGCTAATGCTTAAACAGTCTTGAGCAACAGAGCAAGTAGATTCCTGATAATAAAAGGATCACTAAATTGATGAAATTCAGGCTATGTTGCCAAGGCCTTCCGAACAGGGAAACCTGCTACTTTGTTAGCAAAATGAATAACATGAACGATTGAAACTTGCCAATTCCTCTTTAGAGTTGCACGAATTTCTTCAATAAGCTCTTTGAATTGGTGTAAGTCAATGTTTCCACCCTTGACCACGTCCATTGCATCACTAGAATCATTTGCAACTACAACTTTATGAAATCCAAGGCCCAAAGCCAGCTTAATACCTATGAAAATCTCCTAAAGCTCTGTACTCAAATAGTTTGTATCTACTTGGTTCATAAAGAAATTTGAAATGAAATTTCCTTGGCTATCACGCATAACACCTCCACATCTTCCATACTGACTAGTTGGGATGAATGACCCATCCACGTTAACCAAAACCCAATCTTTTTGGGGGGTGTCCAAATAGTCAAACTTCTATCTGGTGATTGCCCATACCAGTTCACTCTATGTTTAGCAGTGCATACAACACGTAAGCTTTGGATAATTGCATTAGCTTGAGCTTGAATAGGCTCATTGAACATCTGTTTACCTTTAAAGGTACGTATATTCTAACATCACCATATAAGCCAACACAGGATGGTGAAAAAAGAGCTCCAGTCATCATATTGTTCATTACCTAAGTTGTTGAGATTCCACTTACACCAAGATATGGTGTCAAGAGAAAAGAACATTTGACGTTGCCTTGGGCTGATCATCTCATACCAAAGTTTGTATGCCATAAGGCAGTGTTGTAAGACATGAATAAGGCTTTCCTGCTCCTTATTGCACTCAGAACATAGGCTATCATTGGTCATTTTTCTACAGCATCTTATCTAGTTCGTTAACAGATGGTCATGCACACAAAGCTGAAGGAAGTTTCTACATCTCTGTGGAGCTTTAATCTTCCAAACTTTCTCCCAATTAAATATCCTATTATGACCTGGTTCTTGACAGAATTATAAGCAGAACAAACAGTAAAGTTATTGTGTTTTTCCTACTTCCAGTGTACATTGCTGTTATCATGTGATCTCTCCAGTCCTTCCTCAACTTTCTTCCATACACTTTTAATTCTTACCCAGATGTTTGAGCCAGGATGTTGCATTTGAATGGTTGGAGGAAGATCCAATCCACATTTGTACTTCTCATGAATAACTCGAACCCACAGTCATTTGGTTTCTTCACCGGGTTCTATCCTAACTTCATTAAGAATGCTTAGTTTTAAGTCCAAGCTTTCTTGAGACCTAGTCCTCCATGCTTCTTATTTATACACACTTGATCCCCGAGATTAGATCTGTCTTCCAATTCTTTGCAGTGGTACCCTAAATAAAATCTCTATTACAATATCTTGTAATTCACAAGTACTAGCTAGAACTATAGATGTTTGCATAGCATATCCCAAAATGGCAAAGGTAACAGGAGCCACCAACACCACTCTACCCACCATAAAAAGAGCAAAAGCTTTTCAATTTAAGAGACGTTTCTTAACTTTATCAATAACTTGAGCAGAAGTATGCTTATTAACTCGTTGGTTATGAAGAGGAACTCCTGAATATTTACCCAAATCATCCGTCAAGGAGAAGCCTAGCATTTCACTTAGTTCCTCTCATCTGCTATTATGAATATAGCTAGGGAAGAAATTTTTGGTTTTGGCTGCATTCACCTTCATCCCAGAACAATCACAGAATGTTTGAAGACAATTTTTAATAACTAGAGCTCATTCCAAAGATGCCTCTGCAAACAATAATATATCATCAACAAAAAACAAATGAGAAATAAGGAGACCTGATCTTTCCATCCATATAGGATTCCACTTCAACTCCTCCATAAGCTGGCTGATGAGGCGTTCCATACAAATAACAAACAAATATGGGGAAATTGGATCACCTTGACATACTCTCCTTAAAAGACTAAACTCATCCGTTCTCATGCCATTCCATAAGACTTGTGTAGACGTAGACGGTACACAGTTTTTGATTAAACAAACCATATGAACAAGCAACCATAGATCTTCCAAACAAGAAGTCATGAAGTTCTAATTAAGTTGGTCAAAAGCCTTTTGAAGGTCATAAGTCTATTGATCACCTTTAAAAGCAGTACTTGCAATACTTCGCTATTGAAATCCCTAAAATGCCCTTATTTTACATGAATGCACCAGTTAACTTTTTATCTTGGGTGCATTGTTGGCCCACAAAAAAATGAAATCACATTAAATATATATAATGCTAATCCCATTGTTTTCTTTTAATTCAATATATATATATATATATATTTCAAATAATAGGCGTGTGGCTCATTCATTACATTGAGGATTATTATGTTTTTATATATTATTGTATGGAGCTTAAACAGTCACCCTGTTAATATTAACGAGTTATGAAGAGTGTGCATCAATATATATTTGATAAATATATTGAATTCTTGATTATTATTTTGGTTACATGTTGAATTATTGATTATTGAATTTGAGGATTGTCGATTCGTCCAGCCAATGGTAGTTGGCCGGTTTCTTTGGTTTTGTGGACATCTCTAACGACTGCTTCGTAAGCTCCGCCTCTGCTAAAACCCCTTCTTCAACCTCAGACTGAACCATTTTCTCTCTATATGTAACCCCTGCACACACATCTAATGTACACTTTGCTTCCCCATTCCATTATTCTTCGATCCCCTTCGCACCCTCCCTTAATCTCCAACATGACTTCTTTCCTCACTCTTCCCTCAATTTCTCTCAAGAACCTCCATTCCCCTCCCGCTTGCTCCCAGCCCGCCCTCCCTTCCAATTCCCTCTGCTTCCTAAATGGGATTCCGAGTCTTGGTTTTAAACATTCTGATCGATCTAGGGTTTTCACGAGCGTATCGGTCGGATCTCAGACGGCTGTCGATGATGCTTTGTTCTCTGATTACAAGCCTTGTACCGCTTTTCTGTTCCCTGGCCAGGTACATTTTATGCAACTTCGAGTCTTTGCGTTTATCAGAAACTAGAAGTGTCATTGTTGAAAATGTTTTTGTTATTATTCTTTTGGAATATAGAAAAGATGTGAAATTGAATGTTTTATGCTGAGAAATCTGCAGTGTGATGTTCTGGTTTTGTCTGTCTATATCCGGGGCAAAATTCACATTCGAAAGGTCTACCGACCAAGGAAATAATAAAAGGGTAAATCAGTTTATAAACACTTACTTTTCAGTAGCCGGTTTAATTGAACTTGGAGCTCGGCTTTGGGCACTGCTGTAACTAGGAGATGGTGTTTTATGTAATGACCAGAAGTTCATCAATTCCTTGGCAGATAATTAGAATTCGATGGGTTAGTTCAGGTTTCAAGCCAATCGCGTGCATAGCAATTGCAATCAATTTTTACCCTTTTTTTTATATTCAAATTAATAACGCATGTAACAGAGAAGACAACATATTTGATTCATTAGCATCTATTAAAATTTTTCTGTATGTAGAATGTAAAAAGTACTATAGGTTGAAGGTCTAAATATTGCTGTGTAATTTGTACGGTTATACTAATTAAAGAAATATATTTTTGATGTGCATGAAGGGTGCACAAGCAGTTGGAATGGGAAAAGAAGCTCAAAATGTGCCTGCTGCCGTATCACTGTACAGAAAAGCAAAACGACATATTAGGGTATTTATCCACTAAAAATTTCTCAAGTTGATGTTGTGGTGTCTAT